>NC_057811.1:38966300-39164126 GCF_018294505.1 Triticum aestivum | reverse complement strand
GCCACAGTCGGACGTCTGAGCGACATCACATAAAGGGCTTATATTGAAAGTAAGAGACAAACATGCCACAGTCGGACGTCTGAGCGACATCACATAAAGGGCTTATATTGAAAGTAAGAGACAAACATGCCACAGTCGGACGTCTGAACGACATCACATAAAGGGCTTATATTGAAAGTAAGAGACAAACATGCCACAGTCGGACGTCTGAGCGACATCACATAAAGGGCTTATATTCCTAACTTAGTAGCTCATGAATTTTGAATCATATCAGGAGAATAATCAGACATGAGACAAACAACAGGGTTAGTCCATCCATAGGAATAACGTTTAACCAAGATTTCTACGCTAACTCACTTACCGGAAAGAAGAATATACCACGAGGTTACAACATAGACATGGATACGCTGATCATGATACTTGACCTTGGATACGATGACTCGGAAGGATTTGACTCTGCAGAGTTGTACTTTAACCACAGCCAACGGATTTCAGTAGTCACGGGGACTAGTTCCGTTTATGGTGTTTTGGAAGAAACACATCTAACCAGTACACACCCATTCAACAATCCGAAGCCAGGAATCACCCTCGGCAACGTTCAAGAAAAACCTTGAGACGGGGAGGCTACAACCTCGCGTAGCATGGGATCAAATTTCTATACGCGCGCTCTAAGGGGTGCCCCCCTCTCGGTCCCAACCGGAAACACCCATGCCCCCTGACCGGATGACTGGCTTTAATCCAGGGCCATGGAACCATCATCCCGGCCTCTCTGTTTGGTGTGTACATGGAAAGAGGTTACCAACTTACTAAACCGCATTCTGGCAGAAAACAAGTGGTAGCACGGAAGGGGGAAGAACGATAACGTGACTCCGTCCACGTTAACGTCGGAAATTGTCGGATGACGCAAGGCTGGCATGCTACAACAGTACCACCTTGCTGCCCTTCATGTCACCACATGACTAGGCCATCACTCATCAGAGATCACAGGTAACTTTGGAACACACGGGTAGTTGCCTCACAAGCAACGAGATACTCACCGATACTCATATGCCACGCACAACCTTTCACGCAAACATGCAAAACACCTATCATATCAAAGGTTCAAACATGCTTGCCTGGTTCGGAGAAGTCGGAGTCTAGCTCGGCGAAGTTCGCAGCTCCGTCACCTCTTCCGGAACCTACGGTATAGCGAAAAGGCATACTAACGTGAAAACCAACGCGTGCATAAAATTTGTTCCAAAAATTTTCCAAATAAATCTCATAAAAAACTAGACAAAATTATAAGATTGTCAGAAAAAGAATCACTCAAAAATCACTTTTTATCAAAAAGTTATAAGAGTTTCTGTCTAGGGACTCATTTGTAATGAAACAGAGAAGTTCCAGGGACATAACTGAGAGAACAGAAAACGGTTCGAATAGAAACGCGCCAGCCCACAGAGAAAACGTACTCTGCCCGAAGGCGCCAACAGAAAACGCTTCGGGGGTGAAATAAGAGAGGCTGATGTGGGGGGTCCACATGTCAGGTTTGAAAAACCTCGCCGGCGCCCGAAGGCTGCGGAGCTCGTCGGCGTCGAACCACGGCGAGTCAGGGAGATCGGAGTGTACCAAGAGTATCAGCGTGCCCTTCCGCGTCGGTGGGTGGTGGACTTGGGCGTCGGGGAGCACCGCGTCGATGGCGACACATTCTCCGGCGGACGGCGGCTCGGGCGATGGTGGGGAACTCCGGTGGTGTGCTGCAAACTTCGAATTGAAGTGCGGGTCAGAAGGAGGGATGTACTAGAGAGCTACTGGCAAGAGATGGGAGGCAGAGGTGCACGCACGGGAGCGAATCGAGCTGGATCCCGTGGCGGGTCGCGGCGGCCGGAGTCGAGGAAGGAGACTCCCTCGGGGCTCTTCCAGTGGCTAGGCAGGGTCTTGGTGGAGTGCAGAGGTGGTGTGGGTACTAGCTGGAGCTCGGGGCCTCTATTTATAGGCGGCTCGAGGGGGTGGCCGTGAACGGGGTTGCTCCGGCGAGCAATTACGGCGAGGCGGAGGCTTGGCAGGGAGTTTAGGTGGCCAGGCAGCATCAGTGAGGTGTACTGGTGCCATTCCCCCGCTAATCCCGGTCGGTCTTGGCGTAATGGCGCCGGTCCACGGTGGGGTGGCCGCACGGGCACGACGGCGGTAGAGAGCGCGCTCCGCGCCCAGCGGTTCACGACGAGGGTGGCAGCGCGCACTGGGGAGTGGAAGACCACGCGGCGATCTCCGGTGGCTTGGGCGGCGCTGGGTGGCGCCGTCTGCGCTGCGCCTCTCTCTGGCGGCCGCAAAGCCGCCGCTAGCGTCGGTCACGGGGCGGCGCACCTCCTCCAGCTCGTCGCCGACGCCCGCAAGCATCCAGGCGCTCGTGCGGTGCAGAGGACAAGGGGGAGGGGACAGGAAACACGGCGACACCGGGCACTGGCGAGATCGACAACAGACACTGAAGAAAACGACAGTGATTCAGACACTGTTAACTGAATTTGACTGAACCTTATAGAAACAGTGTCTAGTAGGTGTTCGACGAAATGATTTGGTATGAAGAAAATTTTTCCTGGGGCTGGGACTTGGTGAGGTGACCTCTTAATGCACCCAGGGCCTGGCTGATTTTTCTCAGAATTTTTGGAGAGGGATTTGAATGAATTTCATCAAATTTGGCAAAACTGGTCCAAACTTGCAGCAAGTATAGTTTGAAAAATTTGAACTGAAGACCAGTGTATCTGCATGGATCTTGGTTGAGGGTTCAAAGGACTAGGAAGGGAAATTGGTTTGGGGGCAAAAATCAAAACAGAAATGGTAGCTTCTTTGTAAATCTCCAAGGGCTAGAATAGAAGGCAGAAATTGTTTTGATAAGATTTAAATGGAAAATAAATATATGGGGAGGTTCAACTTGCTGGATTTGATGCAAATCATGATCCAAAGATGAGGAAAGGTTTATGAGATTTGCACTAAGGTCATGGCAAGAGAGATTTGTTGAAAGGGGCAAAGAATCATTCCAAAAGACATAGGGCATTTTCAAAGGAATTTTCAAAAGGCATTTTTCCCAAGTGAAAAGCATTTTGGTTTGAGTCCAAAAAAAGAAAGAACCTCCAAGACCAACATCAAGTCTTGGGTGAATCCAAATAAAACCCTTGCCAAAAAAAATATTTTGAAAGGGAGGGTTCTTTTGAAGACAAATTTAAAACACCTCCCTCAAGTCAATTTTTTTTTGAAAAGGCCAAATAAAATTTTGGGTGTCACAACACCTAACCCCTTAGGAATAATCTCGTCCTCGAGATTTCAACTGATCCTCGAATAGATATGGATATTCTGCCTGAAGAAAATCTTCCCTTTCCCATGTAGCTTCATCCTCAGTGTGGTTGCTCCACTGAACTCTGAAAATTTTTGTCGTTTTCTGACGGGTCCTCCATTCACACACTTCCAATATTTTTACTGGCCTCTCTCTGTAGGTGAGGTCTGGTTGTACATCAATGCTCTCATGAGATACATGCTTCTCCGGGTTACTTACACATTTTCTCAATTGTGAGACGTGGAATACGTTGTGGACGTCTGACAGCTCCTTGGGTAGGTCTAGTTGGTAGGCTACCGTGCCTCTTCGTGCAATTATACAGAATGGTCCAATAAATCTCGGGGCTAGCTTCCCCTTAATTTTGAACCGTTGCAGGCCCCTCATAGGAGACACTCGTAGGTATATGGAATCACCGGGTTCAAAGCTGACCTCACGATGTTTTTGATCGTAGTAGCTCTTTTGTCGGCTCTGTGCTGTCTTGAGTCTGTCCCTGATCTGTTTAACTTTCTCCTCGGCCTCCTTGAGCATGTCTGGGCCGAAGATACGACTGTCACCTGTTTCTGACCAATTCAGTGGGGTACGACACCTCCGTCCGTATAATGCTTCAAAGGGTGCCATTTGCAAGTTGGCTTGGTAACTGTTGTTGTAAGCAAACTCGGCATACGGCAAACTCTCTTCCCAACTGGATCCATAGGTGAGCACACAGGCTCTCAGCATATCCTCTAGGATTTGGTTCACAATTTCCGTTTGTCCATCAGTCTGAGGGTGGTACGCTGTACTGAAAGCTAGTTGCGTGCCCAGAGCTTGTTGTAGGTAATCCCAAAATTTGGAGACAAATTGGGTGCCTCGGTCCGATATTATAGTCTTTGGGACTCCATGCAAACAAACTATACGAGAGAGATAAAGCTTGGCCAGCCTTTGTGTGGAGTGGGTAGTCTTCATGGGAATGAAATGAGCAACCTTGGTTAGTCGGTCTGTGATGACCCATATGGCGTCATTTCCGCGTTGTGATCGAGGTAGTCCGATAATGAAGTCCATCCCTATTTCATCCCATTTCCACTCCGGTATCCTGTTTGGCTGGAGTAGCCCTGCTAGCTTTTGATGCTCGGCCTTGATGCGCTGACATGAGTCGCAACAAGCAATAAATGTGGCTATATCCCTTTTCATACCGTGCCACCAAAATCTTTCCTGAATGTCCTTGTACATTTTGGTTCCTCCAGGGTGGATCGAGTATGGAGCGGTGTGGCTTTCGGTTAAGATTTGTTGCTTGAGTTCCTCAATGTTAGGTACGCAAAGTCTGTCTCTGTACCATAATATTCCTTCGCTGTCTGTGGCGAACTCTGAAGCCTTACCGAGGTTCATTTTCTTTCTTATACCTTCGATGCTGGGATTTCCCTGTTGAGCCTTCTTAATTTGTTCCACTAGGGTGGATCGTATCTCCAGATTTGATATGGTGCCCTCAGAGACTAACACCATGTTGAGCCTAGCGAACTCTTGCTGAAACTCAGGCCTCAAGTTTTGGGGACCGTCGTTGTCCGGGCTGGGGTTTCGACTAAGGGCATCGGCCACTACATTTGCTTTCCCTGGATGGTAGTGAATACCGACATCATAGTCCTTGACCAATTCCAACCAGCGTCGTTGGCGTAAGTTTAGCTTTGGTTGAGTGAAAATATATTTAAGGCTCTTATGGTCCGTATATATTTCACAGCGATTTCCCAACAGAAAGTGCCTCCACTCCTTGAGTGCATGTATGACTGCTGCTAGCTCCAAGTCATGTGTTGGGTAATTTTCCTCATGTTTTCGCAGCTGCCTGGAGGCATACGCGACAACTTTGCCATCCTGCATTAGTACACACCCGAGACCCTTTCGGGACGCGTCACAATACACTTCAAAACTCTTGTGTATGTCTGGCACAGTTAAGACCGGTGCGGTTATTAGTTTCTTCTTGAGTTCTTGGAAGCTTTTCTCGCATGCTTCCGTCCATACAAATTTCTTGTCTTTCTTGAGCAACTGTGTTATTGGTTTTGCCACAGTGGAGAATCCTTCAATAAATCTTCTGTAATATCCGGCCATTCCCATGAAACTCCGCACATCTGTCACGTTGGCGGGTGGCTTCCAGTCAAGTATGGCTTTGACTTTCTCTGGGTCTACGGCCACGCCTTCTTGGTTTAATATGTGGCCTAGGAAACCAACTTGTCTTAGCCAAAATTCACACTTGCTAAATTTGGCATACAACTAATGTTTCCTCAATTCTCCCAAAAAAATTATGAGATGCTCAACATGCTCTTCCGGTGTCCTTGAGTAAACCAGAATATCGTCAATGAACACCACAACAAATTTGTCCATGAATTTCATGAACACTTTGTTCATGAGGTGGACGAAATTTGCGGGGGCGTTCGTTAGTCCAAAAGGCATCACTGTGAACTCATATAACCCATATCTGGAAGTGAATGCTGTCTTGGGGATATCTTCTGTCCGTACTTTCAATTGGTGATATCCCGATCTCAAATCAATTTTTGAGAACACCTTGGCTTGTGCGAGCTGGTCAAACAAATCATTTATCCGTGGCATCGGATATTTGTTTTTGATGGTGACCATATTGAGGGCTCGATAGTCTATACACAGTCTCAGTGTCCCATCCTTTTTCTTGGCGAATAATACTGGCGAACCCCATGGTGAGGAGCTGGCTCGAATAAATCCTTTGTCCAATAATACCTTTATCTGCTTCTTCAACTCCACCAATTTTGAGGGTGCCATTCTATAAGGTTTCTTATAGATGGGAGCGGTGCCAGGTGCTAGTTCGATGCTGAACTCTATCTCTCGGTCTGGTAGCATGCCTGGTAGTTCTTCAGGAAATACATTAGGGAACTCGCATACCACTGGAACTTTTCCCAGTTCTGAAATGTCCACTTTGTTCAGCTTTGGTTGCCGTGACCGTGGCCTTTCTTGAGTTGTAACCTTTATTGTCTTGCCGTGATGGTGAGTGAGAATCACGGTCCGATTGAAACAGTCAATGAATCCTTTGTTGGTGGTCAACCAGTCCATCCCTGAAATGACATCCAGTCCTTTATTTTCCAACACAATGAGATGGGCTTGGAACTGTAGTCCTTTGAATTCAATGATGACTCCTTGGCAGTAACTCTGAGCGATTTGCTTATTCCCGGGGGACTTGATGATCATAGATTTTTCCAAGGGAAGTATCGGAAAACCATGTTGCAAAACAAAACTCTTCGAAACGAACGAATGGGAAGCTCCGGAATCAAACAAAACCGTGGCAGGTACTGTGTTGACAGGGAACGTACCGAGCACGATGTCTGGGGCATTCTGCGCTTCTTCCCTGGTCACATGGTTCAGGTGACCCTTCCTGTGATTGTTGTTGGGATTGAAATTGTTGCGCTTGGGGGCTGGATTGTTTCCACCATTGTTCGGCTTGGGGGCCGGGTTCCTCGGTTTTGGGCACTGTTTAGCATAGTGCCCTTCTTCTCCACAAGCATAGCATGTGACCCCTGGATGGTACGTGAACTCCTTGTCCCTGGCATGAAACTTTCTGACCGACCTTAGATCAGTAGTCGTGGATTTCCTTGCTCCTGTCCTTGGAACCTCAGTCTTGCTTCGGTTGTTGCGAGCGAGGGTCGTCTTGTCCCTTTTCCGCTTACGGATATCCTCCAGGCTGTGGCGCTCATTCTCCAAGGTAATGGCCTTGTCAACCAGGGTTTTAAAATCCGGGAAAGTGTGTACCACCAGTTGGCATCTTAGGGCTGGTGCCAGGCTGTCCAGGAATTTTTCCATCTTCTTGTTCTCTGTCATGTGCTCGTCGTAGGCATAACGAGATAGCTGGGTAAACTGACTGTTGTATTCTGTCACCGACATGCCTCTTTGCTTGAGATCGTCAAATTCTCTCTTCTTGATTTTTATGATGCTCCTGGGGATGTGTGCCCCACGAAAGCCTTCTTTGAATTCTTCCAAGGTGATGTTGTGTTCACTAGGATGCATGTGTAGGAAGTTTTCCCACCATGCTGCAGCTGCTCCAGTAAGGTAGTGTGGTGCATAAAGCACCTTCTCATGATCTGAACACTGAGCAATAATCAGCTTCCTTTCGATGTCACGAAGCCAATCGTCGGCTTCTAGCGGCCTATCGGTGTGAGCAAACGTTCAAGGGCGAGTCTTCTGTAACTCAGATAACTTGGAATGAGGTTGATAGGGTTCACGGTGGTTTCCCGTATTGATGATGTGATTCATCATCTCTTGGTGCTGTTGCTGGCTTTGTTCGAAGAGACGGCATACTTGAGACAGGGCTGCTTCGCTGTCCTGTTGACTGGACTGACCCTGAGTGAAGTTGTTGCTAGTCTGTGTCCCATAAACTTCTTCTGGCTGATTGGGCATGGAACGAGTCCACGGACGAGACATTTTTCCAGTCTGGGGTATTATTTTGCAAAACTCATGAGAAGAACTGTGTGGTACAAGGAAAATCTTGTGAAGGCAAAAACTTAAAAGACCTCAAGATTTTTCAAGAAAGCATAAACGATTTTTGCATGAAGACGAACTGCTTAACCCAAATCTTACACGCGAAAAGCAAACACACGATACAATACTCAGGATGTGCGTACACAATCCTGACATGTTATTTAGACTAGCATACTCCTCCGGAAACAGCGAACACACTAATACAAACTAGCGTACAGATAAAACACATCATACAAGCAGACATAACGCGCGGCTACTCGGCGCTCTCAATCGGAGATGGTGATGATGTCCTTTCCCTTGCCGAGGGCAAGACTCAGCGGTGCAGGGGATTCAACCTCCACCTCCTCTCTAGTAGGTTCCTGGCGCGTAGCACTGCGCTGCGGTGATGGTACGGGGGCGACAGGCGGCAGAGCGGGTGCGGCAGGCGGTGCAGCTCTGACTGGAGTAGGAGCGATGACTCGGTCGAACTCCTCAGTGGTAGGCAGACGGCGAGCAGTGGCCAAAACGGCCGGTGCATAAGAGGCTGAAGACGAGACGAATGTCAGAGGCGGTGCTGTGAGGAGAAGCTCCTTCCTGCTGGCAGGACCGCCCCGGACTAAGTCCATGCGGGCAGCCACAAGATCGTCCACGAGGTTGTCGAAAGATTCCTCCAGAGCCTTGAGATACTCCACAACCATCTCGATGGCTTCATCTCGTTCTCCCCGATGGCAGGCGAATGCATAGTGACAAGTGTATGGCACATGGCATGGGAGGTAGCGGTAGCGACGAGTCTTCATCATAGGAAGGATATCCCGGAGGCGAGCTATCGCCTCACGGGCAGCCATCTGCATGGCATGCCTCTCCGTAGGCATGGCCCTTCCCACAAAACAGAAGTGGCGTGACACAGAACGTCCTCCCTTGAATTGCACCACGGCTTGGTGCATAGACACGTCGTCGCTGAGCTTGTGCTGGTAAAGTGTGAACTCCGGGCGAGTTGCTGGCCCGATCGCGAGCTTGGTGATGGAGACGAGGAGTTTGACAAACCCCTCAGGCACGTTCGTGAACACTCGAGTCTCGCAGCTGCTGCCAGCCATCTACAAAAGTAGGCAAAAGTTCTGAGTAGTCATGTCATAAATTTATGATGACCCACAGAAAATAGCTACAATTGCAAAATGCTGAAAAGCACAAAAAACGCTAATAACCGATTAGCGACGCACCTAGTGGCTTCCTACAGTCAGCCTGGCTCTGGTACCAACCTTGTCACGACCGGTTTTTAAATAAAATAGGTATTGAGAGACCAATCCCTTTTACGGACCAGTAGAGAAGAATTCCTGCTCACTTGTAGACAATATCTTGGTCACAGAAGAAAAATACCAGGAGTACTGAATATAATACAAGGTTGAGCGGGGACTGCTCAACAAATTATTACATGCACGCCGAATAGACATAACGGCGGATAGGGTGGCATAACTACTAACTCATGATAACAACGGTGGTGGAAAAATCACAGCGGAGCGGGTGATATGACTCCTGCAAACTACAGCTCGTCGAGCGTCAGGGTGAAGCTTGAGGAGGTTTATTGCGGGTGGCGGAAGCGTATATAATACAAGTGACCAATATCCAGGATCGCACAGGACTAACTGGGATTCCTCTAGGCGTCGGACTCACTATCAAACTCTTCATCCAAGAGATCGCCTTCCTCAACATCTGGCCAAATCAACAAGCCAGGTGAGTACTATGAAAGTACTCGCAAGACAGTTCGGACATAAGATATAACAAATGTAAACATGAAGCATAAGAACAGAATAACACGTGCGTTCAGACATAGAGACAATAATGCATGGGGAAATAACAGAGAAGTCAGGCGGTAGTCCTCCCGAAATCCTAAAACAAATACTGGGTGCCAAACGAGGGTCTGAATGACTCCTCGAGAGGAAACTGCAAGAATAATAAGGCCGCAGTCGGGCCCTTTATGTGATGTCGCTCGGACGTCCGACTGTGGCATGTTTGTCTCTTACTTTCAATATAAGCCCTTTATGTGATGTCGCTCAGACGTCCGACTGTGGCATGTTTGTCTCTTACTTTCAATATGAGCCCTTTATGTGCTGTCGCTCAGACGTCCGACTGTGGCACGCACTGTCGTTTATTTTCTGTTATAAGCCGTTTATGTGGTGTCGCCCCGACGCCCGACTGCGGCATTATTATTCTTGCAGTTTCCTCTCGAGGAGTCATTCACACCCTCGTTTGGCACCCAGTATTTATTTTGGGATTTCGGGAGGACTACCGCCCGATTTCTCTGTTATTTTCACATGCATTATTGTCTCTATGTCTGAACGCACTTGTTAATCTGTTCATATGCTTCATGTTTACATTTGTTATATCTTATGTCCGAACTGTCTTGCGAGTACTTTCATAGTACTCACCTGGCTTGTTGATTTGGCCAGATGTTGAGGAAGGCGATCTCTTGGATGAAGAGTTTGATAGTGAGTCCGACGCCTAGAGGAATCCCAGTCAGTCCTGTGCGATCCTGGATATTGGTCACGTGTAGTATATACGCTTCCGCCACCCGCAATAAACCTCCTCGAGCTTCACCCCGACGCTCGAAGAGCTATAGTTTGCAGGAGTCATATCACCCGCTCCGCTGTGATATTTCCACCACCGTTGTTGTCGTGAGTTAGTAGTTATGCCACCATATCCGCCGTCATGTTTTATCGGCGTGCATGTAATAAATTGTTGAGCAGTCCCCGCTCAACCTTGTATTATATTCAACACTCCTGGTATTTTTCTTCTGTGACCAAGATATTGTCTATCAGTGAGAAGGAATTCTTCTTTACTGGTCCGTAAAAGGGATTGGTCTCTCAATAAGTCTTTTATTGAAAAACCGGTCGTGACACGTCCTTCATCAATTTGAAGTAGAGGCCGAGCCCCGCCGTCAGGCTATGGATACGAGTGAACGTCTTCCACACACGACGGAGGTACATGACCCGAGGAGCCGGGAAGTCGACGTCGACCCGCGTGCCCCCATTCCCACAACCCCTCATGTGGAATCTAAGGGATTGGGGACGGTCACGCTCCATCTCCCGAGCGAACGGGGCGGGAAGACGGAGACGGGGACGCGGAGGACGGCGCAGCCTAATGAAGAAATCGCGGGGCTGGTATCCAACATGGCCTTCCATCGGGAAAGGCACCATTGGCGAGGGCGATGCCGGCGCGCCGCCCCGTCCTCCTCTTCCCCGAGCACTACGACCTCTGCCCCGGCCTCGCCCCCTTCCCCTTCCCCTCGCGGCCGGTTCCACCACCGCAGGCTCAGGAGGAGGAGGAGGGACGCGCTGTCGGGCGGCGACCCTCGCCGCCACCGTCGAGGGACCCGGATTCCCTTTCTCCATGTTGAGTGAACGGAAGAAGTAGAAGCAAGAGGAGATAGATGACAGAAGAGTGCGGGACGCCATCCCCCCTTCCCCCTCTTTATAAAGGGGCGGGGTCGGGGCTCGGCCGCCCCGCTCGGCCAATCCAGCCACCGGAGGCGCACGGAATCAGGACCGACCCGCTGCCGCAACCAGCGACGGCCCGGTTTCCCGCCTCCACCGCTTGCCACCCCAGCTGCATGAAGGAAGCGTAGCGGACGTACAGAACTGAGGGGATGGGTGAAGCGACCTCTCCCCACCCCGTGATCGTGGGGAGTGGACGCCTTGAAGGCCGTGGCCCGCCCCCGTTCTGTAAATGAGCCGCGCCTCCATGCCTCCCTCTTTTTACGGGGAAGGCGCGAGCCGCCTCTTTACTGCGATATGACGCATGCATGTGGAAACCGCCCCACGCATGTCGCCCACGTCACGCACACCCCTCCACGCAGCGCCGCGCGCGGGTCGTGGGAAGCGAAGCACGCGAAGAGTTTTGCCGCAGTAAAAACCACCCCGCCTGCCCGCGCACCGTTTTGGGCCTGGCCCAACAATGTGTCTCGCTTATGTGTGGCCCAGGCCCGGGGGCTCCAGTTGGTGTACAAAAAGAGGGGCACGCTTTTGTACCCCTTTACCTGTGCACGTGCAGTCGGAGCCGCGCCCAAGGTCACACCAAGCAGAACAGGGGAGGTGAGCCAAGGTAGGACCAAAGCCCAAGATAATCCGAGCAACGCCAAGACCAAGACCACAAAGAGCAGAGTGACGAAGCAGGTTCCCCCGGCAAGACCCTTGCTGGGGCAGCTCGCCCCACAGCAACAGAGCGAGCCACCCTTGAGCCCACGGTCCCCAACGCCATCATCCATGTGGGGCCAGGGCTCGGGAAGGCACCTCTGTGGTGGCATGCAGATCTTTGTGAAAACATATTCAAGATCAGATGAGGATTAGAAGACGATGATCCTCGGCAAGATCCTTGCCGAGGAAGGCCACCAGACCCCCGGCAAGGCCCTTGCCGGGGACGACAGCGCGCCACGGCAAGACCCTTGCCGGGCCACCCGGCAAGGCCCTCACCAAGGACGTCAGCGGGGCCACCACCAGGCCCATGCCAACCAAGCTTCCACCGCCATCCACATGCAGCTGTCAGCCCAACCAGTTGGGCAGGCACCTGCGTGGCAACATACAGCTCCCAGGCCAACTCATCGAGCGCCTGCGTGGCGGCATGCAGATCTTCGTGAAGGCTCCACCATAGCGCCACCTCAGCTGCCTGCCTACCTACATGGCACCGCACGCATCGCTGGCCAAGGCGCGTGTCGAAGCGAGGAGGAGTGGCGATGGACGGGACGGACCTCGCCCCCGTCCTCGATAAAGCAGGGGACACCTAAGCTACGCATTTAATCTGTCTTGTCCTGTAATACGAGCGATAAGCTCAGGGCACTGTGCGCCTTTCCACCTCCTGTGTGCCACTGTGGCATCCCCTTTCGACAATAAAAGGAGGCCCATGGCATAGTGGAGAAGGACTCGGCTCTTCCGAACCACACACTCACCACAGCTAGTTCGAGAGCTCAAGAACTCTCTGAAATACACCCACCAAAGCAGGACTAGGGTTTTACGCATCCTCGCGGCCTGAACCTGGGTAAACACTCCTTGTGTTGGCTACTGATCCTGCTCTTCTTGCAACCCTGCGCCCCGGCAACCGTAGGAGGGATTCTTGTGATCCCATAGGTGTCGTTTCCCCTGACACCGATGAACGAGGAATAGCTCGGGTGCTCATGCATCCTCCAAAGCGCGCGTTGGAGACGAGCTCGCATGAGCTGTGTTTTTTTCCCACCACGCTGGCCGAGCCGGCCACAGACCGACCGGCGACCCGCAAATTATGCCATCCAACGATAGCCGCACACATTCTGGCAGCAACTGAACCAACCTTACAAAATTCATGCAAACACGGCGATATTTCATAATAACAATGACGGAATTCATATAAAATACTGGATTTTCATACAAACATGATGGATCTCATTACATTCAAATCAACTAAATGGTGCTAGTTCTATACAGCACAAGTATAATAATACCTGGCCTAAATGGTCGCCCGCCGATCCATTTGTGTTCCTCATGTCCGGCAGCACAATCACCGGACAGCCGGGAGCACCGGAGGTATATGCTTTAGTGCAAAGGACGGCTCGCTTCCCCACTGCTCAACTGACATCGTTGGCTGATGCCCGAGATGGAGGCGGAAGGGGGCTTCTCCACTTCCGTGGAGCCCATGCGGGGTCGACGAAGGTCCTCGCAACAAAAGGATCCGGCAAGACACCTGGTGTGTACGTCGGCATCGCCTCGGCGGTGGCCTTCACGAGACCCAAGCGGCAGCGGCCTCCCGTGTTCAACTTCTCCTCGATGATGGCGGCGGACGCGGAGGCGCTGCCCAACGACTCGTCGCTCTCCGCACACCCGGCTTCTGTCTTTGCTTGCATGGCATGGCCGCCGGCATGGGACTCTCGGCCACAAACACGGGAGACGCGGTCGCAGACATAGGAGGCGTGATACGAGGCGGCGGTGTGGACGGCAGCGACGACACCCGTGCTCCACGCTGTGCCAGCGTGGAATAGCTCGCTGCTCCTTGTCGAGCTGGCCTAGAGCGGCGATTTTCTAAACCGCATACTGGCTTGGGGCGGCAACTGGCTCCGTCGGTCGAGGGGAGCGAGGTGGATCAGCGAGCTGCATAGCTCATGTCCGGCGGGATCGGCGGGCCACCCAGCCGGCTTGGATACGGGATAACTACTCTGCGTAAGCCATTGTAAGAGTGGACACAATGGTGAAGGAGGACAGGAGGAGCTCGGCCGGCGTTGCGTTTAATGCCGGCCCGGTCATGAACGGACGTGTGTCCAGAGTGGGTTTCTCGGCTTCCACACGGGTTTCATGGAGGCGTTTGAATGCGGAAAGGAGGCGTGTTTAGCCAGGCATGCAGCGAGCGGCACCCTCAACTCTGACGTACGACACTGCACCGTTCTTCCACTGACATGTGGGCTCTTTGGGTACATGGTCTGCATGTCAGTGACCCAACACAAGCAGCGCACGGAAGAGGAATTTCTTGTGTGCCAGGGCGGTCAGAAGCGGGCATTTCATAAACCGATGATTGTTCATTGAGTGTGACATCATCTATTTCAAGTAGATAAGCCTACTATATAATGTAAGAGAATTTTAAAATTTTCATATATACGTTGATAGTCCATTCGATATGTTGTGATTTATAAAGACCGCTGCAAACATCAATGTTCTGCTTATCACAGATAAGATTGATTAATACCCGTAACAATCCATGTCCTTAACAAAGGGTGCATGCACATATAGGTTGAGCATGTGTCTTGCGGCATGTGTTGTGTGCATGCAGGCGTGCGAGTGTTGCGCGCGTGCGTGTGTACATTTCAGAGTTGCATGCATGTGTGCGTGCATGCTTGTGTTCATGAGTGCATGTGTACATGTCAGTGTTGCACGCCTACATGCGTGCGTGTGTTTGTTATGTGTACGTGTCAGTGTTGCATGCGTGCGTGTGTTCGTGCGAGTGTTGCGTGCCTGCATGTGTACGTGCGGGGTGAGGCTACACATTAGTCGACTAACTTTTTCATCTCTAGTCAGTCGATTTTCCAGCCGTTGGATACGAAATCAAGGGCCTGTAGTTTATCTTCAACCTCCACCCCCTGAGCCTCCAGCCACCACTGACCAAACCGCCGGCCCCCGCCGCCCGTGGCCGGCCCGCCAGCCCCGAAACGACTCCCCACCGCCGGTCCGCCGCCGCCCTGGCCATCCCTCTAGGGCCCCCCGCACCAAGATTTTTCTCAGGCGATCCCCACGCCATCGCCCAATCACCGCGTCCCCCCACCGCTAGCGACTGCCAACCAGAGGTCTCACGACTTCGAATCTCCATCGACCACTAATTTATTACCATTTCTATCATTCATATACGCGCTAACGGGTGGGCCCTATGGTAATGTGCGCTGCTGAATGTGGACCGTTTGACTTGTCAATTGATCGTGTCATCAACAAATTATGGAGCTGTATGGTGAGCCGGTGACCGTATGATCACCCTAAAATGTATTTTATTAACACAGTACAGACTCAAACTATCATTTCTTTCTTTCATATACGTGCTGACAGGTGGGCCCCATGGTTACGCGCGCCGATGGTGCAACGCTAGTTGCGCCACGTGGAACATTTGACTGGTCAATTGATTGTGTCATCAACAAAATACGGAGTTGTACCGGTTAGCCAGTGACCTTATAATCACGACATGTATTTTTTAACATGGTACAGACGCAAGCGCTCATATATACGCACAAGCACTCGCCGCTATAAGCGCACACACGCAGACCCTACCACTATAAGCACCTCCGAGAGAGTGAGCGAGCATATGATATTGAGATTTTACGATGTCACCGTAGGTGCCTCATAGTGGAGGGGAACGTCTCCTCCCACTGAACACACATCGCCGGAAAATACTGAAATTAACACAGGATAAATGCGAGCACCAGGACTTTAACCCTGGTGGGCTCGGGAAACCACTATCCTCCTAACCATCCAACCACTGGTTGGCTAGCACCACAAAATGTATGTGGTGACCGTGATGAGCTTATTCTGAAGTCCAGTGACCATATCGTGCTTTCACTTCAAATATAATGACCGTAAGTGTCGTCAACAAAATACTGAGCACACATCAAATACAATGTCCGTCAATGTCATCTCTACTCTTATAAAAAGCATAGTTGGTGATGATGGTGTGTCATTGCAACAAACCATGGGTCTGTTGCCCAACTGTGCACAGGCACGAGGTCAAGATTGAAGCACCAAGACAAGCCAAAATACTAGAAGACCCAACATACAGCTCAGAGAGACCAAGACCGAGCCAGAGAAGCAACACATCGGCAAGAGAAAGGCCTTCATTGCTGGGCAGGCGAGCCCGACAAGGGGCGAGGCCACCACCAGAAGCAAGCAACCAAGACTCCCCGGTAGAACCTGTCGGGGCTCGCGGGGGCAGAACCACCCCACCAGCCACTCAACCACGACTCACGTCATCAATCAATGCGGTGCCAAGCCGCAAGATAACTAAGTGGCAGCCATTCGCCATATGGCAGCCATCTCCTACAAAAGAAACCCACAGATGACACTCGTCCTGCGACGTGTCAAGAGAACAAGTGCGGAGCTGGCAATATAGCCCGGCAAGCCTTGCCGGGCAACCAGTGATGCACCCTGTCAGCCCGCAGAGATAGGTATGATAGCACTGTTCGCTATCATATCAGTGGATAATGACCACTTTGCCACTGTGGTGACCCCTTAATCTATAAAAGGAGGCCCATGGCACTCGTAGGAGGGGTTAGAGGATTGGAAAGTGGACAAACCCAAGCCACCACACGTGCGTAGTCGCCGCGGTCCCGAGGCAAACCTTGCCGGGCAAGTGTAATACGCACCACCACATTCATTCCACCATCAATCCACCAAAGCAGGAGTTGGGTCTTACGCCTCGCGGAGGCCCGAACCTTGGTAAATTGCTTGTGTGCTCTCTACCATGTTGTCTTGCGCTGATCAGCTCTTTGTGCAACGTGGCGTCCCCCCGCCGAACCAGCAAGGGGCCACCCGGTCCCATAGGTGGTCGGGGATATCCCGCGACATCTTTGGCGCGCTAGGTAGTGGGCTCGCTTGCGCAAACCTGAAAGCGTGCGCAACGCGTCATCTAAATCGCCATCTTCATCTTCGACGATGCCATCAACCATGGCACCTAAGAAGAAGAAGTCCTGCCCTTCATCCCATCCGTCCACCTCGAAGGCTCCGCCGCCCGCGACCTCAAGTGCCTCGGAGGCTGCGGAGGCGAGTGAGGACTTGAACGTTGCTGGGGGCGTGACTGGGGCAGGTAGCGCCATCACCGCTCCCCCCACGGCCGACACGGGGGCTGGAGACGTCAGAAGAGAACAGCATCAGCAATGCCCTGGTGGTCAAGCTCCACAAGGTGCGGCGAGGGAGTCACTCCTTCTGCACCCTCCCATCCCACTGACGGGCACAGCCGTAGCAACAGCGCTCGGTTCAGGGCGAACCATCGCCCTCCGGCCGCCCCCACCGCGGGAGCGACCACGGCCCATGTGTCTCCTCCCGGACGAGCCGACCAAGCTGCTGCGCTCGACGGAGCCGCTGACCATCGAGCACCCCCACCGTGCGACCCCGCAGCCCAGGTGGTCATTCCACAGCTGCGTGGACGCGGCGCTACCGCCGGCGCCGCCGCTGGCACCGTTAGGAGCCAGGTGACGGTGTAGTCGACATCATCAACTGCTATGCCAAGCACAGCCATAGAGGCTATGGCGCGAGCTCAGCTCCTACTGTGGTTTCCGCCGACGGCCGAGTAGATGGACGAATGGTGTGCCACCATCCAGAGCCTGCTCGGCTTCGCTGAGGCTGGGGGCTCGCGACGAGCTGGCCCGCCACGACCTCCTCAAGCGACAGTAACCGTCCGCATTGCTGGCCAAACAGAGGGGGTTGTCCCTATGATGCAGTCCCCACCACGGCAGCTGACGCGGGCGCGGCAGAATCAAGACCCCGACAACGTCTCAATGGCCTCTTCGGACCCCGGGCGCGTCTAGGCCAACATCGAGCCCCGGAGGATAGGCGGCGGGGAGACGCGTGCGTCGCCTTGGATCGGCACCACGACAACCTCCGCAAGACCGATGGGTGCGACGGCCTCAGCATCGACGAGCATGCGCTCGGTGTTGGCGGGTGCCTACCTTTCGAGGTCGGCTGCCCTGCCTTTACCCGAGAGCTGCGGCAAGGCCGTGGGCCGTCCGTTCGCACATTCAAGCCAGAGATACCTGAGAAGTACGATGGGAGGCCGAACCCGACAGAGTTCCTGAGCATCTACACCATCATTGTTTAGGCTTCCAGGGCAAGAGACGAGAAGGTGTTCGCCAACAAATTCCCTTTGGCTCTCAAGTCCAATGTGTGGTCTTGGCTGATGCACCTGCCGGAGAAGTCCATTTCGTCATGGGAAGATCTATGCCACAAGTTCATCGGTGCCTTCACGGGTGGCCACCAAGAGCCCGGCAGGCCCAGCGACCTGCAGCTTCTCCAACAGAAGGAAGGAGAAACCCTCCATCAGTATTTACAGAGATTCAGTAAATTTCATAGAAATATTCCAAACATCCATCCGGCAGCCGTTATAGCAGCCTTCCAATCCAATGTGCACAACCGTCCCATTAATTCTAAGATGAATGTGGGGTTGCCCAAGACTGTGAAGGAGCTATACACACTGGTGGATAAGTGTGCTCGGATGGAGGAAGGGAGGAAGTTGCCGGGAGAGAAGGATTGCTTCAATGTTGGTTCAGAGGATGAGGATGAATCAACCGGTCAGAGAAAGGGCAAGAAGCGTAGCAAGAAGCCAAGAGATAAGGCAGTGATGACTGTAGAAGGTTCAGGCACACCTAGTACAAGCAAAAAGGCCAAGGCTGAGGCCCCCGGCAAGGAAGCTGCCACATGCGCTGCCTGCTGGGAAGCCGCTGCCATGGAAAAAGTCGGGAAACGTGATGGGCCATACTGGAAGATCCACCGGACCAAAGGTCACGACCTTCAGGAGTGTTATCAGCTTGAGCAGCTTGTCAAGAAACAGAGAGCAGAGTATGATAAGCGCGATAAGGAGAGAGGTTAGAACGCTGTTGGCGGTAAGGGCCGAGGTGGTGAAGCAAATCGCCCGGGCAAACCCTTTCGGAACCAAGGAAATCCCGCCAGGGGCCAAGAGAAGGAAACCTGTGATGATGTGAGGGATGGAGGGAATGAAGAGGAAACCAGTGAGCAGGAATTTCAGAAGGCCACTAATGCCCTATGCATTGATGGAGGTGCATCTTTGCACACCTCTCATCGCCAACTCAAGCGATGGGCACAAGAGGTCAATGTCGTGGAACCATTGCCAGAGGCCCGGAAGCCTCTCAAGTGGTCCCGCACGCCCATCATCTTTGATGAGGAGGATCATCATGGCTGCACCACAGCGGTAGGGTGTTTGCCATTGTTGGTTTCCCCAACAATTCGCAACCTCAAGGTCACAAAGATGTTAGTGGATGGCGGGGCCGGGTTGAATCTGATTTCCCCGAGAGTCATCAACAAGCTTCAGATAGGAGAAGAAGAGCTAGAGGTTACCGGCACGTTTCAAGGAGTCAATCCCGGCAGGAGCCATCCTAAGGGGAAGATTACTTTGTCGGTGACGTTTGGGGAGAACTGAACTATCAGACTAAGAAGATTGTGTTTGATGTGGTTGATCTCCCCCTGCCGTACAATGGGATTCTGGGACGCCCGGCCCTGGCTAAGTTCATGGCAGCATCTCACTATGCATGTAACACCTTGAAGATGCCTGGGCCACTGGAGTCATCACTATCCCATCAGATGAGAAGGATGCAATTATCTGCATAGACAAGATATACCGGGATGCAGTCGCGGCAGAGGCTGCGACAGCAAAAACTCCCGTCAAGGAAAGCAAAGGAAAGAGGAAGGATTGTGGGGCCTCCGGCAAGGAGTCCGGGAAGCGTGCACCCTCTGAGTGCACGGCACCCGTTGTCGACATGCCGGAGTGTTCCAGCAGCAAGAGGTCCAAGGTCGCTGCACCCCAAGTGAAAAAGGTCCTGGCAGGGCTAGCTGGCATTGATGGTACTTCCACCATCAGCGCCACCCTCGATGACAAATAGGAAAGCATGCCCGTTGCCTTCCCACGGGAGAATATCGATGTGTTTGCCTAGCAACCATTTGATATCCCCGGTGTTCCCCGGGAGGTAATCGACCACCACCTTGTTGTCTGCCCACACACCCGACCCGTCAAGCAGAAAGTCCGGAAGCAGGCCTTGGAGCGGCAGCAGTTCATTGCTGAAGAAATCAAGACGTTAGAGGCAGCTGGTTTGGCCCGAGGAGTACTACACCCTACGTGGTTGGCAAACCCAGTGGTGGTCCGAAAGGCGAATGGGAAATGGAGGCTCTGCATTGATTTCACAGATCTCAACAAGGCTTACCCAAAGGACCCATTCCCCTTGCCGCGCATCGACCAGATCATGGATTCATCTCCGGGTTGCGATTTGCTCTCCTTCCTGGATGCATACTCCAGATACCACCAGATCTTCATGTCTAAAGAAGATGAGGACAATACATCATTCATCACCCCATGTGGTACGTACTGCTTTGTCCGCATGCCTTTCGGATTAAAGAGTGCCAGGTCCACTTTTGCAAGAGCATTCGAGATTGGTTTTCAACCATGGTTACATAGAAATATAGAAGCTTGTATGGATGATATCTTGGTCAAAACCAAGGATAAGGCCACCCTTATCCTGGATTTGGAAGAGACATTTGCTAATCTGCGCAAGATCAACTTGAAGCTCAATTCGGAGAAGTGTGTATTCGGTGTCCCCTCCGGCAACCTACTTGGATTCTTTGTGTCCCATCAGGGGATCGAAGCCAACCCCGACAAGATCAAGGCCATTGAGCAGATCCAAGCGCCAAGGACAGTTAAGGATGTAAGGCGCTTGACGGGGTGCGTTGTCGCGCTAAGAAGATTCCTTTCCAAGTCTGCCGAGTGTGCCCTGCCGTTCTTCAAAATTTTGAAGAAAGGAGGGCCTATGTAGGGGACCTCGGAGGCAGATGCAGCTCTGCAAGAATTGAAGGCTTACCTATCGTCTGTGGCTTCCTTGGTTGCGCCCAAACCCAGGAGCCGTTGTTGCTTTACTTGGCGGCAACCAACCAAGTGGTCAGTGCGGCCTTGGTAGCACAGCGAGAGGTATATGAGGCAGAAAGTGGCCAAGCCACGACAGAGTCAGAAAAGGATCACGACAACACAGAGCACGGCAATGAGAGCAACCCCAAGGACGCGGCAAGGAAGAAAGTGGTGCAGTGCTCAATATACTTCGTCAGCTCCTTGTTATAGGGGGCTAGATCAAGGTATTCTGGCATGCAAAAGTTGATCTTTGGCCTCATCATGGCCTCAAGAAAACTGCGCCACTACTTCCAAGCCCATGAGATTATGGTTGTCACTCGTTTTCCGTTGCAAAGGATACTCCGGAACCCTGAGGCTACTGGCAGAATAGTGGAGTAGGCTTTGGAGTTATCCAGCTTTGGTTTAAAGTTTGAGAGCACTTCAACTATTCAAAGCAGGGCACTGGCAGAGTTTATTGCAGAATGGACGCCAACCCCTGATGAGGAAGTGACAGAAACAGCTCTCCCCTGCAAGGAATCACCCCAATAGTGGATCATGTATTTTGATGGTGCTTTTTCCCTACAGGGTGCAGGGGATGGCGTGCTTCTTGTTGCCCCCTCCGGGGAGCACTTAAAGTACGTCGTCCAAATGCACATTGCCCAAGAAGAAGCCACCAACAATACAGTTGAGTATGAAGGGCTCCTTGCCAGGCTTAGGATTGCAGCAGAATTGGGAATTAAGAAATTGATCATTCGAAGAGATTCACAGCTCGTGGTGAGACAAGTCAACAAGGATTATCAAATTCCATTGATGGAAGCATACGTCGAGGAAGTGAGAAGATTGGAGGAGCACTTTGACGGGTTGCAAAAAGAGCACGTACCCCGTGCAGAAAACAGCATAGCTGACCACCTGTCAAAGTGTGCTGCGCAGAAGCTTCCTGTGGAACCAGCAACTTTTATTCTCCATCTCTCTCAACCCTCGATATCACCAGCCACAATGGCTCGGAAAAGGAGAAAGTTGGACTACGGTAAGCCTCTCCCAGCAAAGCCATCCTCTCCCGGCAGAGACCCTGCTGGAAACAACTCTCACAGCCTGCCGGACCACCCCCTCCAGCCGGACCTATGGACCCCGCGAATGAGGCTGGTGCTCCCGCAGCCGAGGAGGTGCCTCTAGTCCTCGTTTCCGAGCCCCAGGCTCCAACTTGGGCAAGGCACATCGTCTGCTTCCTCCAAACCGAAGAACTTCCCGGCGACCAAGATGAAGGTGAGAAAGTAGCCCGGAGGGCCAGTGTGTATCAGTTTGTCGATGGCACTCTGTACATAAGAAGGCCCAACGGTGTGAAATTGAAGTGTGTCTGCCGGGAGGATGGAAAGGAACTTCTGGCTGAGATTCATAGAGGAATGTGCGGCTCACACATTGGATCAAGGGCATTAGTTGGGAAAGCATTCCAACAAGGATTCTATTGGCCCACAGCCCTCCAAGATGCAGTTGAGCTTATCACGACATGTGAAGCCTGCCAGTTCCATTCCAAGAGAACACACCTGCCTGCCCAAGCCCTTCAGACAATCCCTCTATCATGGCCATTTTCGGTCTGGGGGCTCGATATCCTTGGCCCCTTCCCCCAAGAAATCGGGGGCTTTGAATTCTTGTTCGTTGCCATCGACAAGTTTACAAAGTGGCCGGAAGTGACTGCCGTGAGAAAGGTGACTGCTCAGTTAGCTATCAAGTTCTTGAAAGAATTGGTGTGTCGTTTCTGACAACGGCACCCAGTTCACGAGCCACGCCTTCATGCAATATGTTCATGCCCTCGGATGCAAAATCTCATTCGCCTCTATGGAACACCCCCGGAGCAATGCTGAGAGGGCGAACGCTGAAGTGCTTCATGGACTCCAGACAAGGACTTTCGATAAGTTGTAGAAGCATGGCAGGCGGTGGATCGAGGAGCTGCCGGTAGTTCTCTGGTCCCACGGAACGACACCTGACCGAGCTACCGGGCAGACTCCCTTCTCCCTGGTCTACGGGGCAGAAGCAGTTATCCCCACGGAACTCATTTACGGGTCTCCTCGAGTGCTTTCCTATGACGAAGTAGCGCAAGATCAGTACCAGCGTGACGATGCTATGCTACTTGAGGAGAACCGTCTTCGGGCTGCTACGCGTGCTGCATGCTACCAGCAAGCCCTGCGTCGCTATCATAGCCGCAGGGTTCATGCCCGGTGTTTTGAGGAAGGTGACCTTGTCCTTAGGCGCGCTCAGTCCAACAAGGGTACAAACAAGCTATCACCAAAGTGGGAAGGCCCTTACCGGGTGGTACGAGTCACCAGACCTGGCGCAGTCCGTCTCGAGACCGGAGATGGCACACTGTTGCAAAACTCATGGAATGTTGAGCATCTCCGAAAGTTCTACTCGTAAGGCGCAGAGGCTGCCAGCCCCCCTCCCCCCGGCAGCCACCCATTGTACATGACCTTGCCCAAGTTGCATGTAACCCCATGTACAAGCCGGGGCGATGACCCCGTGCAAGAGAAAATAAAGAAGCATTGTAGGGGCCCCAACTAAGATTGCATGCATGCACGAGCACACCCAGATCACTGCATAAGCATTTCATGAGCATTTGACATTTGCATATAGATAGGATTGCATCCTGCATTCATTCTCATCTACATGGAGTTGCAAGGTCCTGCCGTGAACTTGACTTCGACAAAGGACGAGAAGATTGCACGGCACTGCGATCCCCGGTAGAGCCAAATAGATAAGTTCACCTCTTGTCCATTAGGGTTCTGTAAAGCTATAACATTGCATAAGGAAAACCTCGTCTCTCTTTTTTAAACTTAGGTGCTCCCATCCATGACTTGAACGTTGCTTCAGTCAGGATGGTCGCAGTAGCCTTTGGTAAAAAAAGAGTTGGCGGGGGGCTGGCCCCTCAGTCTGGTCCTGGCAGACGGAGCTCTCCGGCAGACAAAAGAGGGTGCCGGCAGGATATCCTACCGGGAAACTCGTTTATTTAAAGTAAAGAGGCACTCCACCTCTGCATGGACGTATACATGCATGGGTTCCCAGCAAGGTTCATCCTTTTCATTCATATGCTAATACAAGTACAAGCATTACATAACACAAAGATGGACTTGAGAGATTACATTATTTGAATTAAAATTTGGCACTTGCCGGCTAAGTTAAGATTGAAAAAAGATAAAAGCCCAATAACCCCTCTTTTCCTTTCTTTGCTCCCTTTCCCCGGGATACCGGAGCGAAAGGGAAAGGAGAATAAAAGGGGCAGTTGGGAGAGGGCAGCGACAAAGAGATAGGCAGAGCGATCATCCGCCACGGTCCGCAGGTGGCATGCCCCAGTTGCTGCGCAAGGTGACGAGCAAGGCCCGTCACCCCTCCCCAAGCGAAAAGAAGAGGGGAACAAAAGGGGGAAGGGGCAGAGACGGTAGCGACATCACCCACGACGGGCATGGAGCGCTACCATCGCCTCAGCGCACCGGAGGCGCGCCTCTCATCGACAACGGCTCCAAGGCCTCCAGGAGGGGCGATGCCGGGATTACCAATGTTCTCCAGCCCTGCCACCCGGCCGAGCCTCGAAGAGACCAAGAGATTGACCACGTCAAGGACCAGGCTCACTCCCCGAGCGTCAACACCGGCTGGGGCAGCGATCGCCCCAAGTAGGAGCCCGGGGGCTAGCCCCAGGCTCTCCTCTTCAACATCACCAGCGGAAGCAGAGAACCAGAGAAGAGGAGGAAGAATGCAAGGACGAATGACTTCGCCTTCCCCCACCCCTCCTTTTTATAGGCCAGGCGGGGAGGGTAGCTACTCCATCAACGGGTGACCACCGCCCTCCTTCGCCAATTCAAGGCGGGCGGACCCACTTCAAGATGCTCTCCCGCGCTACGTGCCTCCGTTACCTACCCCGCGCGATGCATGCAGCATACGTGGCTAAGGATAAGAGCGCACCACAGGAAGAGTAATTTGGCGGTTTCTACCCCATGCGTTAAAGTCATTCGCGGGCCATCACTACCGTGGCCCCACCACTATTGACTTTACACCGCGCGCGGGGAAATCGGAAACCACCTCGAGATCAAGACTGATGAAGCAACAAAGGATACCTCAAGGGGCCAACCCCTTCAGTGATAGTGCCTAATAAGGGCACAGGCAACAAAGGATACCTCAAGGGGCCAACCCCTTCAGTGATACCTCAAGGGGCCAACCCCTTCAGCAGCGCGTTTGGGCAGGCCCGGGGGCTTCTTTCCGTGCAACAAACCCTGGGTCTGTTGCCCAACTGTGCACAGGCACAAGATCAAGATTGAAGCACAAGGACAAGCCGGAATACTAGAAGACCAAGAGATTTGAAGACCCAACATATAGCTCAGAGAGACCTAGACCAAGCCAGAGAAGCAAGGCATCGGCAAGAGAAAGGCCTCCCTTGCCGGGCAGGCGAGCCCGACAAGGGGCGAGGCCACCACCAGAAGCAAGCAACCAATACTCCCCGGCAGAGCCTGCCGGGGCTCACGGGTGCAGAACCACCCCACCAGCCACTCAACCACAACTCACGTCATCAATCAATACGGTGTGAAGCCGCAAGATGAATAAGTGGTAGCCATTCGCCACATGGCAGCCATCTCCTACAAAAGAAACCCATAGGTGACACACGTCCTGCGACGTGTCAAGAGAACATGTGCGAAGCTGGCAAGATAGCCCGGCAGGCCTTGCCGGGCAACCAGTGACGTGACACTAAGCGGCGCATTTAATGCACCTTGTCAGCCCGCAGAGTTAGGTATGATAGCATTGTTTGCTATCATATCAGTGGATAATGACCACTTTGCCACTGTGGTGACCCCTTAATCTATAAAAGGAGGCCCATGGCACTCGTAGGAGGGGTTAGAGGGTTGGAAAGTGGACAAACCCAAGCAACCACAGGCGCGTAGTCGCTGGGGCCCCGAGGCAAACCTTTGCCGGGCAAGTGTACTACGCACCACCACATTCATTCCACCATCAATCCACCGAAGTAGGAGTAGGGTCTTACGCCTTGCGGCGGCCCGAACCTGTGTAACTTGCTTGTGTGCTCTCTGTCGTGCTGCCATGCGTTGATCTTCTCTTTATGCAATGCGACGTCCCCCCGCCGAACCAACAAGGGGCCACCCGGTCCCATAGGTTGCCGCGGATATCCCGCGACATGGTGTGCCTGCCATCCTGCAGTATAGGTCGTCCGATCTATATCTAATGGATAGGAAGGAAACTATGACAATTTACCCGCACTCCTCTTCACATTTGCAGATAAGGCCTTCCCTCGTTCATCCTTTTCTCCCACAAGATCTTGATGTTCCATGCAACGCATGGGTATCTTGCTAGTCGTCAACAAAATGCGGAGACGTATCGTGAGCTAGATACCGTATGATCACCACGAGAATGTATACGGTGACCGTAATGAGCATATTCTAAAGTCTAGTGACCATACAGTGCTTTAGCTTGAAATACAGTGACCATCATGCGTGAATGTGTCAGGGGCATGCATACTTTTAGAGGGTTGAGAGATAGTTTGTGTGCGTACGTGAAAGTGGTGTAGAAAGAAGGGGTGTCCAGTGGAGACAAGGAGAGATATGCCCTTCGTTTCTCTTTCGCGTGACTAATATTTTAGGAGAAAATATAAACATTCACAATGCAGAACGAATATGTTTGGATGCACCATGCAATTAACTTTCACGTATAACATTATACTATTGTATATGCTTATTTTCTGAGTGGCCGATTGCGTGTGTCGTGTGGGGGCACATCATTTCTAGTTGGGGTGGGCACATCATTTCTAGTTGTGGTGGGCTAACATGAGGACTCATGGGTCGGTTCCATCATGCGCCACATAGGTTGGACCGAGACGCATTATACGAAGACCCATGTGAGGACTCGGTGTACAAGACGAAGCTACCAGAGTCGTGGAGGACTCTATCCCCACTGGTGATAAGCCGACTATATACGATTCGTAACCCTAGGCCCCGAGTATGTTATAAAAGTCCGAGGGCTAGTTCGTCGATAGTATACACACACGCACAATGCCTCGCATTCACGTTTGCTTTGTACACACCCCTATCACTAATATACAGTACCAGGAGTAGGCTTTTTCCCCAACTGCAAGGGTCTGGACTTGGGTAAAACTTTGCCTCGTATTACCATCCAGCCTAACAGTCAGGGATATCCTACCGAATGATCTGATGGAATAGTAGAGACCGTGCGTGTGCATATATGCATGTGAGAGAAATAGTGATTTCCAACTGAGATTAGTGAGAAGAGTGGTACATAGTAGTCAAAAAGAGAGAGATAGATATAGAGAGAGTGTGTGCGTGAGACACCCCGACACCCCGGGAGAGATTGTGAGCATGTGTGAAGGAGAAATGCTGGTGTATATAAAGTGTGTGCACTTATGCGTTAGATAGAGAGATATATAGCGTGTGTGTGAGAACGGGCCGAGGCATAGTGCATCTACGTGTAAAATGCGGTTCTACGCATTATGGCATTTTTATTTTTGGATGAGATCATGAATTTTGCAATTTGCGTATGAACAAAAATCGGTCTATCTGTCACCCATACTCTATTGAATTCTAGCATGTGCATGTGTTTACTTCATATTATCGATCCATAGAGTGAGAGCGGTTTGAAATACGGGCAATGCATTGCTTTTGCAATTCATATATAAACATTAATTAGTGCACTCCATGTTGTTAGTGTGAAGCACTTTATACATTTGTCACCTACATGGATACATTCTAAATTGCTAGCTACGAAATAGAATACATGTTGAATTCAACATAAAGGGGGTTTCGAAGATTCGAATTCATAGGAAATGCATTCATCTATTTGAATCCGAGATAATGGCATTTGTAAATCAGATCTAAAAGGGGGCATCAATCTTTGTTGTGCATTTGAACATGCTATATATTCATACCCATGTCTAACTATTTTTTTGCAACCAAGGAGATTATATCTGGAACCATGCATGAACTGAGGTAAGTTGCATATTTTTTAATATATACTCGTGTACAATGTATATTCAAATGTACCCCCTCCATTCCAAAATAATCGTAGTTTAAGGATTTTCAAGAGTCAAGATTTGTGAAGTTTGACAAATCCTGAAAGCTCATTTCAACAGA
This sequence comes from Triticum aestivum, assembly GCF_018294505.1. Lineage (NCBI taxonomy): Eukaryota > Viridiplantae > Streptophyta > Magnoliopsida > Poales > Poaceae > Triticum > Triticum aestivum. The sequence continues at coordinate 39,136,157 of NC_057811.1, read as the reverse complement.
ACCAAAAATGGTAATGCTTATGCTCCCAAATATTGAACGAAGCGCCAAATAAGCCTCTGGTCACCCGAAACCACACAAGACTAATGTTTGGTGGTAGGAAATTACTGTCCTGACTCTGGCTCCTGTAGCCTATCGGCCCGATGTCCAAAGGTATAAACCGGGATAGGTTTGTAACTTCACCAAGACGCCAGTCTCAACCGGCTCCGAGAAGCATTCATACGCCGTGGTTGCCTAAACACCCATGTGCTCGGCCGAAATCTATCCCGCCCACCATTTGGGACACCTGAGATTACTGTCCTACCCCCAAGCCGCAATATGTTTGAAATTTCAGATGGGGGGAAAGTTTGTAACTTTCCCCAAATTTCAAACAAGCACGTCCCAAACCGAAACATTGTTCCCCCTTAGTTCCCCTCCCTCTGTTTCCCCATTCATACTTCGTGGGCGCCAAAATGCCCTCTCCACCAGCCGCGAAACCCCAGCCTCCTCCGTCCTCCACCCCATCGCGCCCAATCCACCGCCGCCCTCCTACATCACGCCGAAGCCGGTACCCTGACGTCGTCGTCCAACGCAACCGCAACCGCAACCGCAACGCCCTCAAGGACTTAGCAGCTGAAGCCGAGGCAGAGCTGCCTCCACGATGCCGACGCCGGCATGCCCCGTACCAGAACCACTTCGACCACGCCGTCCTGCGCCTCACCGCTGCCGCTCCACTGTCGCAACCGTCCACCGCACCGGAGTTGTGTTGGGGAACGTAGCAGAAATTCAAAATTTGCTACGCATCACCAAGATCAATCTATGGAGTAATTTAGCAACGAGGGGAAGGGGAGTGCATCTACTTACCATTGTAGATCGCTAAGCGGAAGCGTTGCAAGAACGCGGATGAAGGAGTCGTACTCGTAGCGATTCAGATCGCGGTTGGTCCTGATCTAAGCGCCGAACCACGGCGCCTCCGCCTTCAACACACGTGCAGCCCGGTGACGTCTCCTACGCCTTGATCCAGCAAGGAGAGAGGGAGAGGTTGGGGAAGACTCCTTCCAGCAGCAGCACGACAGCGTGGTGGTGGTGGAGGAGCGTGGCAATCCTGCAGGGCTTCGCCAAGCACCGCGGGAGAGGAGGAGGAAGAGGGGTAGGGCTGCGCCATGAGGGAGATGTTCTCGTGTGTTTGCAGCCCCAAATACCTCAAGTATATATAGGGGAAGGGGAGGGGCTGCACCCCCATCTAGGGTTCCCTCCCCAGGGGTGGCGGCAGCCCCCAAAACCCATCTAGGGTGCGGCCAAGGGGAAAAGAGAGGGGGGCGCACCTAGGGTGGGCCTTAAGGCCCATCTGGACATAGGGTTTGCCCCCTCCCACTCTCCCTGCGCCTTGGGCCTTGGTGGGGGGGCGGGCGCACCAGCCCACCTGGAGCTGGTCCCCTCGCACACTTAGCCCACGCAGCCTTCTGGGGCTGGTGGCCCCACCTGGTGGAACCCCGGGACCCTCCCGGTGGTCCCGGTACATTACCGATAGCACCCGAAACTTTTCCGGTGACCAAAACAGGACTTCCCATATATAAATCTTTACCTACGGACCATTCCGGAACTCCTCGTGACGTCCGAGATCTCATCCGGGACTCCTAACAACATTCGGTTGTCACATCCCTAGCCTTGCTATGCACTTGGACTAGCTTGGTTGCTGCATCATGTCTAAATTTCATTTAAAGTTGAATTGGGGATTGTCAAACCCTAGCACCAAATGAATTCAACTAGGTTCAAAATAAAAATATTTCCATTAAACCCAAAATGCCCTTCAAAAATGTTCATTATCTATGGAAAGAGGTTAAAACCTTTACCAGAGGTCATGCACATTTTTCCAAGGCATTTATGGTCTTTGAATTAATTCAAACATATTTGAATTGGAGCTATTTGGATGCTATATATATTTCAGATGCTCCAAAAATGTTGGAAATTGTTAAGGGTCACTAGAATAATTCAGAAGTCACCCATAATTATTTCCAGGATTTTATGAAATGGTTTAGTATTATTACTAGATCAAAACAGAGCAAAAGAAATAGAAAAATAGAAATAAAAGAGAGAGAGAGAGTTACCTGGCCTAACCTGGCAGCCCACTTACCTGTGCAGCCCAGCCGGCCCATCTGGCCATGCCAGTCGTCCTCCTCCTTGCGCCAGAAGGATGAGGGCGTGTGGCCGCCATGCGCGCACACACGCTGCGCCACCTCCTGCTTCCCACCGCTGCCCCGATGCGCCTGGAGATGCCACGCAGACCCTTGGACCCCCTCGACCGCTCCCCTCTCTCCCCGCCTCGCCTCCCTCGCCCTCTCGCCCGACCCGAGCGGAGCTCGTCGCCGCCGTTCGCTGCCACCGTGACCACCGTGGTCCTCTCGCCCCTTTCCCGTGTCCAAAAGCTCCATGACGACGTAAAGCTCCTCCACGTGGAAGATCCCGACCCCAAGAGCACCGTGGTGACGCCTTCGAGCTCGTCTTCCACCTCGGGCACCACCGATAACCGCCGTCGATTCGTGACGTCTGGCGCCACCCCGAGCCCACTGACCTTCTGCGTCGCCTCCCTGTGAGCTCCTCATCTCTCCTCTTTGCTCGCCCCCTCCGTTCCCGTCCTCTACCCATCGTTCCACAAGTGCCCAAAGCTCGGCTCCGCCGGCCATGCCGCCGCCGTGGCCACTGTCACATAGAGCTGCAACCGAGCACATAGCCGTGCTCAGCGCAACGCCAGAAGCCTAAAACCCGCTCCAGCTGCTCCTGCCGTGCTTCGCAACACCGAAACCGCCGAGACCCGAACTCCGGCCGCCGCATTCGTGCTCGCCAACATCGACTCAGACCACCCCAGCTCCTCCCGCTTGGCCTACTAGATGCGCGCGAGGCCCAGCTACGCGTAGGACCAAACCGCGGTCGATTTGGTCGACCGTGGGCAAATTCCGAGCCCCTCCGCCGTCCCGGGCTTCACCGGCGACGAGCCGTGGACCAAGTCCGGCGGGTTTGACCCTGCTTGACCGGGGTTTGACTCCCCCCTGACCCACTGACGTGTGGGGCCAGCCCCTGTTAAAAGTTAGTTTAGTTTAAACCTAAACTTAATTAGGCACTGAGAGACTGACACGCGGGACCCACTGGTCAGGTTTGACCTGGACCGGCCTGTTGACCCTGCTGACGTCACCCAGACGCAATGCTGATGCAATAATTGGTTTTCTAGATTTAAAATAATCCAGGAAATTCCAGAAAATGCTATAAACTTCTAAAATTCATAGTAATTCAACCATAACTCCAAATGAAAAGATTTATATATGAAAAATGATCAGAAAAATCCAATCTATCCATCTGTACCATTTCCATGCATGTTAGAACAACTTATGGCTACTGTTTAGGACAATTCAATTAAATGGCATTTAAGAAATCACATATGGAGTTTGAATTTGAATCTTTGGTTCAAACCAACTCCATTTAACATGTTGCTAGCTGCATTAGCTCAATTCACAGCATATTGCCATGTCACATTCATGCATCATATTGTTGCATTGCATTGATTGTGTTTCCTCTCTGTTGCCGGTGTTGTCCCCTCTGGATAGACGTGTTCCGGCGTTGTGATCGTTGACACTAATGAAGACTCAATGCTATCTTCAGAAGTGCCAGGCAAGCAAAACCCCCTTGTTCATTCCGATACAATCCCACTCTCCCGCTCCTGCTCTCTTTTATTGCATTAGGACAACAATGATTCATCTGTCACATGCTGCGGTAGTTGAACCCCTTTCCTCTGCATGACCTGTCATTGCCACAGTAAATAGATGAAACCCACTAGCATGAGTAGGAGTTGTCTGAGCCCTGATGTGCCTACTCATTCATGCTTGTTTTTCATGCCTGCTATTGCTTAGAGTTGTGTCAGGTCTGATTCATCGGGAATGAATTGGAAAGTGGTGAACATGTCCTACTATGTGAGAGCTAAGGGTGTGAACACGATTTGGTAAAGGTAGCGGTGAGAGGCCATGTAGGAGTACATGGTGGGTTGTCTCATTGAAACCATCCTCGGGAACTGAGTTCTGTGTTTGTGATCCATGAACAGTTACTACCACACATTGGAATGCTTAAGTGCCCCTCTCGACTTATTAATCTACCTGATCTCTGTCCAGGAGTTGCAACTAGTTTCTGGTGTTTGTAGGTAGTGTTAGTAGTCTACCAAGTGGCACCCGGTACAGGTGGGCTTGGGACAGACTAGGCACCGTGGCACGGTGTACCAAGCGTAGATCCATCCGTCGAGGTGGGCTTGGGAACCCTGTACACATCGTTTGGGGCCGTGAGCGACACCCCGGCCGGATCTCCTTGCGGATGGAACCCGAATAGGCGATAAACCTGGACTAGAGACTTGTGTGGTTAGTCAGGTCGTGGCCGACTCCCTCGCCGGGCTTCCGCTTGAAGGTTGCCGAGGTACATGAAGTGTACATGGTGGTAAGTGGCGAGAGTGTGTGTGACGAAGTACACCCCTGCAGGGTTAACATCATCTATTCGAATAGCCGTGTCCGCGGTAAAGGATTTCTGGGTTGCCTATAACAGTTCATAGACAAGTGAAAGTGGATACTCTAAAATGCGCAAGATAAGCGTGAGTGCTATGGATGGCGTTCTCGTAGGGAGACGGGAGCGGATCCATAGTGGTGTATTGATATGGTGATTATGTGGACTCGTGTGCGCCACCTCAAAAGAGTTACTTGCAGTCGTAGTTCAGGATAGCCACCGAGTCAAAGCTGGCTTGCTGCAGTTAAACTCCACCACCCCTTTGTTGATACCGATGCATATGTAGATAGTTCTGATGTAAGTCTTGCTGGGTACATTTGTACTCACGTTTGCTTATTTTATGTTTTGCAGGGAGACGACAGTCTCGCTAGTAGCTCCGTGTGGACTTCGACGTTTAGCTTGATACCTCAGCTACGATCTTGTGCCCTCGGCAGGATCTAGTAGATAGTCAGGCTTCTCAGCCTTTTTCATTTATAGTTGTCTGTACTCAGACATGTTAAGCTTCCGCATGTGTTTGACTTGTATGCTCTGACTGTTGGGTCATGAGACCCATGTTTGTAATATCTGGCTCTTCGGAGCCTAATGAATAAATACTCTGAGTCGTAGAGTCTTGTTGTGATGCCATGTTGTATTTGCACATATCGAGCATATTATGTGTATGATTGAAATGCTTGGTATGTGTGGGATCCGACAATCTAGTTGTCTATCCTTAGCAGCCTCTCTTATGGGGAAATGTAGTCTAGTGCCTCCTTGAGCCATAGTAGTCCGCTACAGCCCGGTTCACCGGAGTCCTGCTAGCTCAGCACTACTGCTCTGGACACTTGACTGGCCGGCATGTGTTTCATATCGTTCCTGTGTCTGTCCCTTCGGGGAAATGTCACACGGTGACATCTGGAGTCCTGCCTAGCGTGCTACAGCCCGGGTTCCCGGAGTCACGTTAGCCCAGTGCTACAGCCCGGATTCGCACGCTGCTGACCGACACGTTCGATGTTGATTCATGTATGCCTGTCCCCATATGTTAGTGCCGCTTTGGGTTCACGACTAGCCATGTCAGCCCGGGTTCTCTGTCATATGGATGCTAGCGACATTGTCATATACGTGAGCCAAAAGGCGCAAACGGTCCCGGGCCATGGTAAGGCGACACCGGTGGGAGTACCGTGCGTGAGGCCGCAAAGTGATATGAGGTGTTACAGGCTAGATCGGTGTGACTTGGAAGCGGGGTCCTGACAGCTTTGGTATCAGAGCCTGACTGCCTGTAGGATTACCAAGCCAAACTGGTCGAAGTTGAGTCTAGAAATGCTTTAGTTATGTAAGGGAATTGATTGTGGAAGGGAACGTAAGGCTCTTTTTTACTCCTTCACCTTATGCCCCTCTGATCTGAGTCATCCTCTTCTCTTCTACGGGAATTAAGAACTAGGCTTCTCTTCTATCTATCATGATCACGTGTTACCAATCCGTAGACTCGTAGGATTGTTGGTCTGAAGCCTCAGTTCAGTTTCTACTACTTCCATGTGTTCACAGTTGATCTCGGAACCTTGATATTGTGATTCTGAATGGTTATGCCACCATTTTTGCAGGATGTCTCAAATCTTTTTGAGCATTTACAGCCGTTATGTTGTCCGAGTCATCCCAGGTTTCTAAATAATCTGATGCATTTGCAAAATCCTTTCCCTCTGTTTGCGTCCCTTTGGGCCAGATTAAGCACACTACCGGTGCGTTGAGGCACTCTATTGCCTCGGTATACATGTTGGAGCTATTATTATGACCCTAGGTGTTTTAGGGAGTCACTTAGTAATCTAGCAATGCTTTGTATCCCCAGTGTGATGATTCTGGCCATTATTCTCGAAAGCATCCCGTGATGCCATCTAGTTAGTAGGCATTCTATTCTTGGGTCATTGACCCAAGATTCACTCTACTTACCTCGTGTTGATAGTGTTGCTCGTACCTTTAGGTTATTAGTAACCTTTGCATTAGTCCTCGAGGTCCATGGTATTTCATTCTTCCAATACCATGAACCATTATGGCAGAAGTTCTTTTAACCAAAAGACCACAACCAGGGCGCTCTTGAGGAGTACTCCATTCATATTGTGAATCTGCCAGTTCTACCTTTCTGCATGGGTTATCCGGAAGAAATGTTGAGCTTTGCTCGACATACTAATCTATGCATCCACAACTCAGAAAAACATATGTTCCTTTGGGTTGTCCCTCTTTAGTTATTTTCTGGCCCTCGTCTCTCAATTGATAGTCAGGAGTAATTGTGCATTTGTGTTCTCGATGCCTATTATTCTTGTGGTCCGTCAAGCCATTCTATTCCGGAATGACTAGGAGAAACAAACTCCAGTACCTCATCCATTTCTTGGACTGGTCAAAGTAGTTGTATTCCACAGATCAAAATGCCAATCCAGTTTTTGTTCTGTTCTACCTTGGAGTGTTACCATATTTATGTCAAGAGTGTCATGAGAATTGCACCACCTCTTATGAATTCTTGATTTAGTGATACTCCTCGCCATCATCGTTCATTCCTCGGTCCCCGTGTTATTATAACCGGAATACCGACAAGTGAATTGTGATGTGTGAAATCAATACTCCTAGCAACTCCGTTGCTTGGTAGTTAATGGACAATACTCTCATCCTTAGTATGCCGGTTATTGAATCGTCATCCTAAGATTTATCGTGCTACCCAGTCCTTATCCCGGTGCACTTTTTGATCAATGAGTTAGGATAGTGTCAGTCCTTCCTTATTCGGTCATATCGTCTTGCCCTGAACAGCAAGATTGTTCTCGAGCTTAGCAACATATCGGTGGTACGTGATTTTCCGAATATCTTCTCGGAAGTATCACCAGGTTGTCACCTGACCGCTATGTTGAATTCGTGATCAAGTTGGTTCAGCTAAACAATAACTTGGAGAGTTGGAAGATAAAAGCTTTATCTCACTTAGTTCTTTCCAAAGGATATCTCTTGTGTGTGTGTTTGTTGTAGAAAGATGATTTCTTGATCGATTGGTCCTCGTGATCAATTAATGGACCTATCATCTTAACCAAACTTTGATTTGAGTATGGGCTACTATCAAATCAAATCAGAACCAATGATGTTCGTAATGTTGTCTTACTCGTGGTTGACTCCTCGAGCATACACCATTACATCTTTTGGGTCTGACCAATGCTATCACTTGTTCACATAATTATTGAATTCCATCTCCATGGAAACCTGGATGAATTTTTGTTGAGCCCATCAGCAACACTGCTACCTTCTCCATGACTCGTGTTGAACATCCAGCTAGTGTTGGAAACTTGTGTAAGCATTTTCTTCATGCCCCGTTCATGAAGTATATGTTTGGATGGAAGTACTGACTTCCTCTAATTCATGTGCATTTGATGCAAGTGGCCGCCGTGAATTTGAGAAAGCATGTTTCTACCTCCTCTGGAATCATCCCAAGTCAGTTATGCACGTGCGAAGTATTCCGTGGTCTGTTAGATTGATCATCTTCATTCCATATGAATTCTCTAGCACACTAAGCCACTAATTGATTTGTTCAAGGAAAAGGAGTTGTTGCGCAAATCCTAGGTCATGCACAAGACTTCGTTACCCTAGATGATGGTTCCCCACCGGAACTCGGTAGTGTTTTATCATAAGACTACTATGTGGTCATGCTTGTCTGGGACAGCGTGTTCACATGTATGTAGCAGAACCAGCTCATGTTTTGGAGCTTGCTACCGTAGCTAATTTTGCGAGAATCTCGCAACGTCATCTCGTCGATTTGTGTTGCAAACCTTCATTTTCTTCCAGACTCGATGAGTCTGAAATATCCTGTTACCAACGAGATCTGAATCTCAGGCAGATATGATGGTTGGGACGTTTCCCAAGAGCTATAATATTGGTCTCTCGGTAACCGGTAGAGTGGATGTCATGGCCAACACACCCAACCGGAAGACCTATTATTATAATATCTTGATTGAGGAAGTTGGCCACTTCTCCATGAGGATTTCATAAGATTCTACTTCCGTAGATATTCCTTATGGACTCTTGTGCTCCCGAAGTCCGACCTTTTACTTGATGTTCTACGTATCAAACCATTTTAATAAATGGGTTGCACTAGCACATCAAGGAGAACATTAGAAGCGGAGTGCTAAATGTCTCTCGGTCGATCATCTAGATTCTGTTTCCTTAGCCTCGCTAAGGGGAAGTCTGAGAAGGTGTTATCTTCCTTTGTATCTGCATTGTCCATCACTATTCATCATGATAGTATGATGTGTTGCCAGGATCCTCAGCACGGATGTTGGTAAAACCTTGATGAATATGGAAATGCTCAAGTTCTTGAAAGCACGCTCAGTCACTAGGTTATATCCTTGGTATCAACTGAAATGTGCCTTCCATTTGCCGAGTTGTTCTATAACCATAGTTTGCTTTCCAAATTGAGTGTGCCATTCTTTTGAATTCTTTCAAACGATCAATTATGAATTACCTCAGGTTGGTATAAAGAGTTTCAATGATCTTTGTATCAAAAGTAATTCTTTTTGCCACTTAAGGGAATAATTCTACGAGTCACCTTTCCTAAGGTGCCCCGTTATGGAGTCATGGCAATTAACTCCTTGCTGCTTTGGAACCCATGCACCATCCTACCTAAGCTTGGGATTGTTGCCCACCAAGTCAAATCTCATCGTTTGTTCTTCCATCCCTCTCGATGTGTTTTGTGTCCCAACTCGAGATGTTTCAACATCTCATTCCGCGAGTTGATCATGTATAACTCGATCTTCGAGAAGATCGATTCCTATAGAGTTTCTTCTATCGTCATCATGTTGGATGAAGATCCCGAAAGCAAAGACGACAAGATCAATTTGAAGCAATGAGTCAACATCTTCGATGAGGGTATTGGATCGAGAAGATTGTGTTAGCTTTTGTGTCCCCTTTTCCTCTTACCCTACGCTTGAATCTCGGGACGAGATTTTTGTTTAGTGGGGGTGAGTTGTCACATCCCTAGCCTTGCTATGCACTTGGACTAGCTTGGTTGCTGCATCATGTCTAAATTTCATTTAAAGTTGAATTGGGGATTGTCAAACCCTAGCACCAAATGAATTCAACTAGGTTCAAAATAAAAATATTTCCATTAAACCCAAAATGCCCTTCAAAAATGTTCATTATCTATGGAAAGAGGTTAAAACCTTTACCAGAGGTCATGCACATTTTTCCAAGGCATTTATGGTCTTTGAATTAATTCAAACATATTTGAATTGGAGCTATTTGGATGCTATATATATTTCAGATGCTCCAAAAATGTTGGAAATTGTTAAGGGTCACTGGAATAATTCAGAAGTCACCCATAATTATTTCCAGGATTTTATGAAATGGTTTAGAATTATTACTAAATCAACACAGAGCAAAAGAAATAGAAAATTAGAAATAAAAGAGAGAGAGAGAGAGTTACCTGGCCTAACCTGGCAGCCCACTTACCTGTGCAGCCCAGCCGGCCCATCTGGCCATGCCAGTCCTCCTCCTCCTTGCGCCAGAAGGACGAGGGCGTGTGGCCGCCGTGCGCGCACACGCGCTGCGCCACCTCCTGCTTCCCACCGCTGCCCCGATGCGCCTGGAGATGCCACGCAGACCCTTGGACCCCCTCGACCGCTCCCCTCTCTCCCCGCCTCGCCTCCCTCGCCCTCTCGCCCGACCCGAGCGGAGCTCGTCGCCGCCGTTCGCTGCCACCGTGACCACCGTGGTCCTCTCGCCCCTTTCCCGTGTCCAAAAGCTCCATGACGACGTAAAGCTCCTCCACGCGGAAGATCCCGACCCCAAGAGCACCGTGGTGACGCCTTCGAGCTCGTCTTCCAACTCGGGTGCCACCGATCTCCGCCGTCGATTCGCGACGTCTGGCGCGACCCCGAGCCCACTGACCTTCTGCGTCGCCTCGCTGTTAGCTCCTCATCTCTCCTCTTTGCTCGCCCACTCCGTTCCCGTCCTCTAGCCATCGTTCCACAAGTTCCCGAAGCTCGGCTCCGCCGGCCATGACGCCGCCATGGCCACTGTCACATAGAGCTGCAACCGAGCACATAGCCGTGCTCAGCGCAACGCCAGAAGCCTAAAACCCGCTCCAGCTGCTCCTGCCGTGCTTCGCAACACCGAAACCGCCGAGACCCGAACTCCGGCCGCCGCATTCGTGCTTGCCGCCGTCGACTCAGACCACCCCAGCTCCTCCCGCTTGGCCTACTAGATGCGCGCGAGGCCCAGCTACGCGTAGGACCAAACCGCAGTCGATTTGGTCGACCGTGGGCAAATTCCGAGCCCCTCCGCCGTCCTGGGCTTCACCGGCGACGAGCCGTGGACCAAGTCCGGCGGGTTTGACCCTGCTTGACCGGGGTTTGACTCCCCCCCTGACCCACTGACGTGTGGGGCCAGCCCTTGTTAAAAGTTAGTTTAGTTTAAACCTAAACTTAATTAGGCACTGAGAGACTGACACGCGGGACCCACTTGTCAGGTTTGACCTGGACCGGCCTGTTGACCCTGCTGACGTCACCCAGACGCAATGCTGATGCAATAATTGATTTTCTAGATTTAAAATAATCCAGGAAATTCCAGAAAATGCTATAAACTTCTAAAACTCATAGTAATTCAACCATAACTCCAAATGAAAAGATTTATATATGAAAAATGATCAGAAAAATCCAATCTATCCATCTGTACCATTTCCATGCATGTTAGAACAACTTATGGCTACTGTTTAGGACAATTCAATTAAATGGCATTTAAGAAATCACATATGGAGTTTGAATTTGAATCTTTGGTTCAAACCAACTCCATTTAACATGTTGCTAGCTGCATTAGCTCAATTCACAGCATATTGCCATGTCACATTCATGCATCATATTGTTGCATTGCATTGATTGTGTTTCCTCTCTGTTGCCGGTGTTGTCCCCTCTGGATAGACGTGTTCCGGCGTTGTGATCGTTGACACTAATGAAGACTCAATGCTATCTTCAGAAGTGCCAGGCAAGCAAAACCCCCTTGTTCATTCCGTTACAATCCCACTCTCTCTCTCCTGCTCTCTTTTATTGCATTAGGACAACAATGATTCATCTGTTACATGCTGCGGTAGTTGAACCCCTTTCCTCTACATGACCTGTCATTGCCATAGTAAATAGATGAAACCCACTAGCATGAGTAGGAGTTGTCTGAGCCCTAATGTGCCTACTCATTCATGCTTGTTTGTCATGCCTGCTATTGCTTAGAGTTGTGTCAGGTCTGATTCATCGGGAATGAATTGGAAAGTGGTGAACATGTCCTACTATGTGAGAGCTAAGGGTGTGAACACGACTTGGTAAAGGTAGCGGTGAGAGGACATGTAGGAGTACATGGTGGGTTGTCTCATTGAAACCGTCCTCAGGAACTGAGTTCTGTGTTTGTGATCCATGAACAGTTACTACCACACATTGGAATGCTTAAGTGCCCCTCTCGACTTATTAATCAGCCTGATCTCTGTCCAGGAGTTGCAACTAGTTTCTGGTGTTTGTAGGTAGTGTTAGTAGTCTACCAAGTGGCACCCGGTACAGGTGGGTTTGGGACAGACTAGGCACCGTGGCACGGTGTACCAAGCGTAGATCCATCTGTCGAGGTGGGCTTGGGAACCCTGTACACATCGTTTGGGGCCGTGAGCGACACCCCGGCCGGATCTCCTTGCGGATGGAACCAGAATAGGCGATAAACCTGGACGAGAGACTTGTGTGGTTAGTCAGGTCATGGCCGACTCCCTCGCCGGGCTTCTGCTTGAAGGTTGCCGAGGTACACGACGTGTACATGGTGGTAAGTGGCGAGAGCGTGTGTGACGAAGTACACCCCTGCAGGGTTAACATCATCTATTCGAATAGCCGTGTCCGCGGTAAAGGACTTCTGGGTTGCCTATAACAGTTCATAGACAAGTGAAAGTGGATACTCTAAAATGCACAAGATAAGCGTGAGTGCTATGGATGGCGTTCTCGTAGGGAGACGGGAGCGGATCCATAGTGGTGTATTGATATGGTGAATATGTGGACTCGTGTATGCCACCTCAAAAGAGTTACTTGCAGTCGTAGTTCAGGATAGCCACCGAGTCAAAGCTGGCTTGCTGCAGTTAAACTCCACCACCCCCTTTGTTGATACCGATGCATATGTAGATAGTTCTGATGTCAGTCTTGCTGGGTACATTTGTACTCACGTTTGCTTATTTTATGTTTTGCAGAGAGACGACAGTCTCGCTAGTAGTTCCGTGTGGACTTCGACGTTTAGCTTGATACCTCAGCTACGATCTTGTGCCCTCGGCAGGATCTAGTAGATAGTCAGGCTTCTCAGCCTTTTTCATTTATAGTTGTCTGTACTTAGACATGTTAAGCTTCCGCATGTGTTTGACTTGTATGCTCTGAATGTTTGGTCATGAGACCCATGTTTGTAATATCTGGCTCTTTGGAGCCTAATGAATAAATACTCTGAGTCGTAGAGTCTTGTTGTGATGCCATGTTGTATTTGCACATATCGAGCATATTGTGTGTATGATTGAAATGCTTGGTATGTGTGGGATCCGACAATCTAGTTGTCTATCCTTAGCAGCCTCTCTTATGGGGAAATGTTGTCTAGTGCCTCCTTGAGCCATAGTAGTCCGCTACAGCCCGGTTCACCGGAGTCCTGCTAGCCCAGCACTACTGCTCTGGACACTTGACTGGCCGGCATGTGTTTCATATCGTTCCTGTGTCTGTCCCTTCGGGGAAATGTCACGCGGTGACATCTGGAGTCCTGCCTAGCCTGCTACAGCCCGGGTTCCCGGAGTCCCGTTAGCCCAGTGCTACAGCCTGGATTCGCACGCTGCTGACCGACACGTTCGATGTTGATTCATGTATGCCTGTCCCCATACGTTAGTGCCGCTTTGGGTTCACGACTACCCATGTCGGCCCGGGTTCTCAGTCATATGGATGCTAGCGACATTGTCATATACGTGAGCCAAAAGGCGCAAACAGTCCCGGGCCATGGTAAGGCGACACCCGTGGGAGTACCGTGCCTGAGGCCGCAAAGTGATATGAGGTGTTACAGGCTAGATCGGTGTGACTTGGAATCGGGGTCCCGACATCGGTAACCATGTATATCTATTCCCTATAACCCTAGCGTCATCGAACCTTAAGTGTGTAGACCCTACGGGTTCGGGAACCATGCAGACATGACCGAGACGTTCTCTGGTCAATAACCAACAGCGGGATTTGGATACCCATGTTGGCTCACACATGTTCCACGATGATCTCATCGGATGAACCACGATGTCGGGGATTCAATCAATCCCGTATACAATTCCCTTTGTCTATCGGTATGTTACTTGCCCGAGATTCGATCGTCGGTATCCCGATACCTTGTTCAATCTCGTTACCGGCAAGTCTCTTTACTCGTTCCGTAACTCACATCATCCCGTGATCAACTCCTTGGTCACATTGTGCACATTATGATGATGTCCTACCGAGTGGGCCCAGAGATACCTCTCCGTTTACACGGAGTGACAAATCCCAGTCTCGATTCGTGCCAACCCAACAGACACTTTCGGAGATACCTGTAGTGCACCTTTATAGCCACCCAGTTATGTTGTGACGTTTGGTACACCCAAAGCATTCCTACGGTATCCGGGAGTTGCATAATCTCATGGTCTAAGTAAATTATACTTGACATTAGAAAAGCTCTTAGCAAACGAACTACACGATCTTGTGCTAGGCTTAGGATGGGGTCTTGTCCATCACATCATTCTCCCAATGATGTGATCCCGTTATCAACGACATCCAAAGTCCATGGTCAGGAAACCGTAACCATCTATTGATCAACGAGCTAGTCAACTAGAGGCTTACTAGGGACATGGTGTTGTCTATGTATCCACACATGTATCTGAGTTTCCTATCAATACAATTCTAGCATGGATAATAAAAGATTATCATGAACAAGGAAATATAATAATAACCAATTTATTATTGCTTCTAGGGCATATTTCCAACAGTCTCCCACTTGCACTAGAGTCAATAATCTAGTCCACATCACCATGTGATTAACACTCATAGGCACATCACCATGTGACCAACATCCAAAGAGTTTACTAGAGTCAACAATCTAGTTCACATCACTATGTGATTAACACTCAATGAGTTCTGGTTTGATCATGTTATGCTTGTGAGAGAGGTTATTAGTCAACGGGTCTGAACCTTTCAGATCCGTGTGTGCTTTACGAATATTTATGTCATCTTGTGGATGCTACCACGCGCTACTTGGAGCCATTTCAAATAACTGCTCTACCATACGAATCCGGTTTACTACTCAGAGTCATCCGGATTAGTGTCAAAGTTCGCATCGACGTAACCCTTTACGACAAACTCCTTTTCACCTCCATAATCGAGAAAATTCCTTAGTCCACTAGATACTAAGGATAAGTTCGACCGCTGTCATGTGATCCATTCCCGGATCACTATTGTACCCCTTGACCAACTCATGGCAAGGCACACTTCATGTGCGGTACACAGCATAGCATACTGTAGAGCCTACGTCTAAAGCATAGGGGGCGACCTTCGTCCTTTCTCTCTCTTCTGCTGTGGTCAGGTCTTGAGTCTTACTCAATACTCACACCTTGTAACACAGCCAAGAACTCCTTCTTTGCTGATCTATTTTGAACTCTTTCAAAATCATGTCAAGGTGTGCGTTCTTTGAAAGTATCATCAGGCGTCTTGATCTATCTCTATAGATCTTGATGCCCAATATGTAAGCAGCTTTATCCAGGTCTTCCTTTGAAAAACTCCTTTCAAACAACCCTTTATGCTTTCCAGAAATTCTACATCATTTTGGATCAACAATATGTCATTCACATATACTTATCAGAAATGTTGTAGCGCTCCCACTCACTTTATTGTAAATACAAGTTTCTAACAAACTTTGTATAAACCCAAAAACTTTGATCACTCCATCAAAGCGTATATTATGACTCTGAGATGCTTGCTCTAGTCCATGGAAGGATCGCTGGAGCTAGCATACCTTTTAGCATCCTTAGGATCGACAAAACCTTTCTGATTGTATCACATACAACCTTTCCTTACGAAAACTGGTAAGGAAACTTGTTTTGACATCCATCTGCCCGATTTCATAAATGCAGCTAATGCTAACATGATTCCGACGGACTTAAGCATCGCTACGGATGAGAAAATCTCATCGTAGTCAACTCCTTGAACTTGTGAAAATACTCTTTGCCACAAGTCGAGCTTCATAGACGGTAACCTTACCGTCCACGTCCGTCTTCTTCTTACAGATCCATTTATCTCAATGGCTTGCTGATCATCGGGCAAGTTCACCAAAGTCCATGCTTTGTTCTGATACATGGATCCTATCTCGGATTTCATGGCTTCTAACCATTTGTCGGAATATGGGCCCACCATCGCATCTCCATAGCTCGTAGGTTCATTGTTGTCTAGCAACATGACTTCCAAGACAGGATCACGCATTACTCTGAAGTAGTACGCATCCTCGTCGTCCTACGAGGTTTGGTAGTGACTTGATCCGAAGTTTCATGATCACTATCATAAGCTTCAACTTCAATTGGTGTAGGTGCCACAGTGACAACTTCCTGTGCCCTGCTACACACTAGTTGAAGTGACGGTTCAATAACCTTATCAAGTTCTCCACCATCCTCCCACTCAATTCTTTTCGAGAGAAACTTTTCCTCGAGAAAGGAACCGTTTCTAGAAGCAATTACTTTTGCTTCCAGATCTGAAATAGGAGGTATGCCCAACTGCTTTGGATATTCTATGAAGATGCATTTATCGGCTTTGGGTTCGAGCTTATTAGCCTGAAACTTTTTCACATAAGCATCGCAGCCCCAAACTTTTAAGAAACGACAACTTAGGTTTCTCTAAATGTTGTCGTCTCAACGGAATTGCGTGGTGCCCTATTTAAAGTGAATGCGGTTGTCTCTAATGCCTAACCCATAAACGATAGTGGTAATTTGATAAGAGACATCATGGTATGGACCATATCCAATAGGGTGCAGTTATGATGTTCGGACACACCATCACACTGTGGTGTTCCAGGCGGTATTAATTGTGAAACACTTTCCACAATGTCTTAATTGTGTGCCAAACTCGTAACTCAGATACTCATCTCTATGATCATATCACAGACATTTTATCCTCTTGTCACGACGATCTTCAACTTCACTCTGAAATTACTTGAACCTTTCAATAATTCAGACTTGTGTTTCATCAAGTAAATACACTCAGCATCTACTCAAATCATCTGTGAAGTAAGAACATAACCATATCCACTGCATGCCTCAGCACTCATTGGACTGCATACATCAAAATGTATTACTTCCAACAAGTTGCTCTCTTGTTCCATCTTACTGAAAATGAGGCCTTTCAGTCATCTTGCCCATGTGGTATGATTTGCATGTCTCAAGTGATTCAAAATCAAGTGAGTCCAAACGATCCACCTGCATGGAGTTTCTTCATGCATATATATACCAATAGACATGGTTCACATGTCTCAATCCTTTCAAAAACGAGTGAGTCCAAAGATCCATCCACATGGAGCTTCTTCATGCGTTCTATACCAATATGACTCAAATGGCAGTGCCACAAGTATGTGGTATTACTATTTTTGGCACGAACATGTGTATCACTGCGATCGAGATTCATTTTAACAGAGTAACCATTATTCTCCTTAAATGAATAACCGTATTGCGATAAACATAATCCAATCATGTTTATGCTCAACGCAAACACCAAATAACAATTATTTAGGTTTAACACCAATCTCGATGGTAGAGGGAGCATGCGATGCTTGATCACATCAACCTTGGAAACACTTCCAACACATATCGTCATCTCACCTTTAGCTAGTCTCCGTTTATTACACAGCTTTTATTTCGAGTTACTAACACTTAGCAACCGAACCGGTATCTAATACCCTGGTGCTGCTAGGAGTACTAGTAAAGTACACATTCATATAATGTATATCCAATATACTTTTATCGACCTTGCCTGGCTTCTCATCTACCAAGTATCTAGGGTAGTTCCGCTTCAGTGACCGTTCCCCTCATTACAGAAGCACTTAGTCTTGGGTTTGGGTTTAACCTTGGGATTCTTCACTAGAGTAGCAAATGATTTGCTGTTTCATGAAGTATCCCTTTTGCCCTTGCCCTTCTTGAAACTAGTGGTTTTATTAACCATCAACAATTGATGCTCCAATTTGATTTCTACTTTCGCAGTGTCAAACATCGCGAATAGCTCAAGGATCATCATATCTATCCCTGATATGTTATAGTTCATCACGAAGCTCTAATAGCTTGGTGGCAGTGACTATGGAGAACCATCACTATCTCATCTGGAAGATTAACTCCCACTCGATTCAAGCGATTGTGGCACTCAGACAATCTGAGCACATGCTCAACGATTGCGCTTTTCTCCCTTAGTCTGCAGGCTTAAGAAATTTGTCAGAGGTCTCGTACCTCTTGACGTGGGCACTAGTCTGAAATCCCAATTTCAGTCTTCGGAACATCTCATATGTTCTGCGACGTTTCAAAAACGTCTTTGGTGCCAAAATTCTAAACCGTTAGCATTACGCACTAACTATCGCGTAGTCATCAAAACGTGTATGTCAGATGTTTCGCAACATCTACAGACGACGCTGAGGTTCAGCACACCGAGCGGTGCATTAAGGACATAAGCCTTCTGTGCAGCAATGAGGACAATCCTCAGTTTACGGACCCAGTCCGCATAATTGCTACTATCAACTTTCAACTAAATTTTCTCTAGGAACATATCTTTAAACAGTAGAGCTAAAGCGTAAGCTATGACATGATTTGCAAAGACCTTTTGACTATGTTCATGATAATTAAGTTCATCAAATTATTTAATGAACTCCCACTCAGATAGACATCCCTCTAGTCATCTAAGTGATACATGATCCGAGTCAAACTAGGCCGTGTCCGATCATCACGTGAGACGGACTAGTCATCATTGGTGAACATCTCCATGTTGATCGCATCTACTATACGACTCATGTTCGACCTTTCGATCTCTTGTGTTCCGAGGCCATGTCTGTACATGCTAGGCTCGTCAAGTCAACCTAAGTGTTTCGCATGTGTTCCAAGGCCATGTCTGTACATGCTAGGCTCGTCAACACCCGTTGTATTCGAACGTTAGAATCTATCACACCCGATCATCACGTGGTGCTTCGAAACAACGAACCTTCGCAACGGTGCACAGTTAGGGGGAACACGTCTCTTGAAATTTTAGTGAGGGATCATCTTATCTATGCTACCGTCGTTCTAAGCAAATAAGATGTAAACATGATAAACATCACATGCAAATCATAAAGTGACGTGATATGGCCAATATCATCTTGCGCCTTTTGATGTCCATCTTCGAGGCGCGGCATGATCACCTTCGTCACCGGCATGACACCATGATCTCCATCATCATGATCTCCATCATCGTGTCTTCATGAAGTTGTCTCGCCAACTATTACCTCTACTACTATGGCTAACGGTTAGCAATAAAGTAAAGTAATTACATGGCGTTTTCATTGACACGCAGGTCATATAATAAATTAAGACAACTCCTATGGCTCCTGCCGGTTGTCATACTCATCGACATGCAAGTCGTGATTCCTATTACAAGAACATGATCAATCTCATACATCACATATATATATCATTCATCACATCCTTTTGGCCATATCACATCACATAGCATACCCTGCAAAAACAAGTTAGACGTCCTCTAATTGTTGTTGTATGTTTTACGTGGCTGCTATGGGATTCTAGCAAGAACCTTTCTTACCTACGCAAAAAGCCAAGATATGGCAATTTCTATTTACCCTTCATAAGGACCCTTTTCATCGAATCCGATCCGACTAAAGTGGGAGAGACAGACACCCGCTAGCCACCTTATGCAACTAGTGCATGTCAGTCGGTGGAACCTGTCTCACGTAAGAGTACGTGTAAGGTCGGTCCGGCCGCTTCATCCCACGATGCCGCCGAATCAAGATAAGACTAGTAACGGCAAGTAAATTGACAAAATCGACGCCCACAACTACTTTGTGTTCTACTCGTGCATGGAAACTACGCATAGACCTAGCTCATGATGCCACTGTTGGGGAACGTAGCAGAAATTCAAAATTTTCTACGCATCACCAAGATCAATCTATGGAGTAATCTAGCAACGAGGGGAAGGGGAGTGCATCTACATACCATTGTAGATCGCTAAGCAGAAGCATTGCAAAGAACGCGGATGAAGGAGTCGTACTCGTAGCGATTCACATCGCGGTTGGTTCCGATCTAAGCGCCGAACCACGGCGCCTCCGCGTTCAACACACATGCAGCCCGGTGACGTCTGCCACGCCTTGATCCAGCAAGGAGAGAGGGAGAGGTTGGGGAAGACTCCGTCCAGCAGCAGCACGACGGCGTGGTGGTGGTGGAGGAGCGTGGCAATCCTGCAGGGCTTCGCCAAGCACCGCGGGAGAGGAGGACGAAGAGGGGTAGGGCTGCGCCATGAGGGAGATGTTCTCGTGTGTTTGCAGCCCCAAATACCTCAAGTATATATAGGGGAAGGGGAGGGGCTTCGCCCCCATCTAGGGTTCCCTCCCCAGGGGTGGCGGCAGCCCCCAAAACCCATCTAGGGTGCGGCCAAGGGGAAAAGAGAGGGGGGCGCACCTAGGGTGGGCCTTAAGGCCCATCTGGACCTAGGGTTTGCCCCCTCCCACTCTCCCTGCGCCTTGGGCCTTGGTAGGGGGGCGCACCAGCCCACCTGGAGCTGGTCCCCTCCCACACTTAGCCCACGCAGCCTTCTGGGGCTAGTGGCCCCACCTGGTGGACCCCCGGGACCCTCCCGGTGGTCCCGGTACATTACCGATAGCACCCGAAACTTTTCCGGTGACCAAAACAGGACTTCCCATATATAAATCTTTACCTACGGACCATTCCGGAACTCCTCGTGACGTCCGGGATCTCATCCGGGAGTCCGAACAACATTCGGTAACCACGTATATCTATTCCCTAACCTTAAGTGTGTAGACCCTACGGGTTCGGGAACCATGCAGACATGACCGAGACGTTCTCCGGTCAATAACCAACAGCGGGATCTGGATACCCATGTTGGCTCCCACATGTTCCACGATGATCTCATCGGATGAACCACGATGTCGGGGATTCAATCAATCCCGTATACAATTCCCTTTGTCTATCGGTATGTTACTTGCCCGAGATTCGATCGTCGGTATCCCGATACCTTGTTCAATCTCGTTACCGGCAAGTCTCTTTACTCGTTCCGTAACTCACATCATCTCGTGATCAACTCCTTGGTCACATTGTGCACATTATGATGATGTCCTACCGAGTGGGCCCAGAGATACCTATCCGTTTACACGGAGTGACAAATCCCAGTCTCGATTCGTGCCAACCCAACAGACACTTTCGGAGATACCTGTAGTGCACCTTTATAGCCACCCAGTTACGTTGTGACGTTTGGTACACCCAAAGCATTCCTACGGTATCCGGGAGTTGCACAATCTCATGGTCTAAGGAAATGATACTTGACATTAGAAAAGCTCTTAGCAAACGAACTACACGATCTTGTGCTAGGCTTAGGATTGGGTCTTGTCCATCACATCATTCTCCCAATGATGTGATCCCGTTATCAACGACATCCAATGTCCATGGTCAGGAAACCGTAACCATCTATTGATCAACGAGCTAGTCAACTAGAGGCTTACTAGGGACATGGTGTTGTCTATGTATCCACACATGTATCTGATTTTCCTATCAATACAATTCTAGCATGGATAATAAACGATTATCATGAACAAGGAAATATAATAATAACCAATTTATTATTGCCTCTAGGGCATAGTTCCAACAAGTTGTTCCCGCTACGCCGTCGTTCGCCGCCTCGGACCACTACTAGAAAAAGGCCTGCTAGTGGCGCACCTGTTTTGCCTATTAATGGCGCACTACATGTGCGCCACTAGCACCACGCCATTAGAATTTTTTACTAATGGCGCACCTGTGCGCCATTAGTATACCAGATACTAATGGCGCACCAGGCAGTGCGCCATTAGTATAGCCCATGGTGTGCCATTACTATCTGACTTAGTAATGGCGCACCATATAGAAGTGCGTCATTAGTAACAATTTTTTTTTCAAATATTTTTTAAGAAACACCCATCCTCACACTACTCCAGCCCGAGCACGCTTAACTTCACAGTTCTATCCAACACCAGCACCACCTCACTTAACAGGCACTTGTTGATATATCTACCATATCAATCCTATTAAACCTTGTTGATGTCTAGGACTTTGTTCATGTTCATGAGTATGATGAAATTTTGAAAAATATTTCAAACTTCCCGGTCATATTACGTATCATTTTTTGAAAAAAAATCGAAAGAAAAAATTCAACACCAATTTTTTTTTCTGTTACTAGTGGCGCACCAAGCAAACGGTGCACCACTAGTACGTTTGAATTTTTTTGACTCTAGATCTTGAAAGCCCCGTAACTTTTTTCTGTTAGGTTTTTGAGGATTTTGAAAATGTTTAAAGGGGTTCCCCCGGTTAAATTCGGATGTAAATTTTCGAGTAGATGATTTTTCATATAAAAACTTTTTAATCCAAGTTCGTCTGCAAAATTTATGCCCATTTTACAAATTCCAGAGAGATTTTGCAAATAAAGTCGAAATTCATATTTGTAAATTTTCCCAACAACTAGACCACATATCACATGGGAAACTTATTTTCTCTTATTTTTTTGACATTTCCATCATTTTCTTTTGTTTTTTAAAAAATTGAAACGGCGGTCCACAGGGGGGGTGCATTCGGTGGAATTTTTGGGTCAAGTTAGTAATGGCGCACCGTGGGAGTGGTGCGCCATTACTACTTTAACTAGTAATGGCGCACTATCCATTACTAGTTCAACTAGTGATGGCGCAGCACTCCCTCGGTGCGCCATTACTAGTTTTGAAAAAAAAATGAAAAAAATTACTAGTGGCGCACCGTGCATGTGGTGCACCATTACTAGTTCTCCCTTGGTGCGCCATTACTAGTTTTGAAAAAAAACAAAAAAAATTGAAAAAAAATTACTAGTGGCGCACCGTGGATGTGGTGCGCCATTACTAGTTTAACTAGTAATGGCGCACTATCCCCTGGTGCGCTATTATTAGTATTCAAAAAAAATAAAAAAATTGTTACTAGTGGCGCACCGTGGATGTGGTGCGCCATTAGTATTTGGACACTAATGGCGCACCAACACATGGTGTGCCATTAGTATATAGTAGTGGCGCACCACATGTCTGGTGTGCCATTAGTGTCCATATCATCTATAGCCCTTTTCCTAGTAGTGGACACAGCACTGCTAGCAGAAAGAGGTACTCATCTTCCCTTATTCGAGCAAATCTTACGTCTCTGCTCACACCGTATTCATCCCACGAAAGAAACTAGTTGAGTGCTTCATACTGCATCTTCTTCATGATACTAAATGCACAAGGTTTCCTCCCATTTACTATTTCACCTTGGCTAGAGGTCAGTAGCCCGCCTGGATTTCAATTCAGGGTTAGTTGAATTGCAATTAAAAGAAGCAGCATCCCCTTAGGCGCGCGGAGCACCTAGTCTGCCTGTTTACCGGGGAAGCGGTGCATCAGTGTGTATCATAGGGGTGTGGGGCGCAGGAGCTGGTTGCGCCCGATCTGGAGGTCGGCGGGCTGGAAGGGATGGCCGGGGGGCGGTGCCAAGCACGGCGGTGCGGTGAGGTCGAGGGGAGGGTGGAGGCAGGGGACTGGGCCGGTGGTCGCTGGCTTCTCGAGGAAGATCGTAACACTGACTGGCTGGAGGTAGATGAAGGCGATCTGCCCGTTCTTTGTACATCGGACGGTGCAGAAAAAATGGACTAACCTATTTGTTTTCAGTCGACTGTTATTTTCATAGGACCACACCTTGTGGTTTGCTGGAGGAGCATCTGAATTTCCCAGCCATCCCCGTGCCTTCCGGTTTTTGATACATTATACCTTTGATAATGACATGCCTTCCTGTTTTTGATACATACTACATATGTCTATTAACCATGTTCGTACATCAAACTAATGCTCTTTTGTATCCCTCATCAATCACTTATGATGAGACAGTCACCCCAGTGGGTTACTGTGAGATGCGCTACTCGTTTAAAGAGTGCAGTGTCATCCTCCCCACATGATTCTCAAGAAACAGCCAGGCTAAATGAAGATAGTCAACGTAGCTCTCTAGTTGATGACTGCAATTCCCCTACACCACCATCGCAGGTGCTTACTCTTACTTGGCAGTGTGATATGTGGTTGCATGTTGCATATGGTGTCTACCTTGTAATGCTTCTAATTAGGGTAAATTGCATCTGCTTAGTTAACACATTATACCTGTGAATATGACATGCCTTCCTGTTTTTGGTACATACTACGTCTTTCTATTAACCATGTTCTTACATCAAACTACTTTTCTTGTGTATCCCTCATCAATCACTTCTGATGTGACACCTTCAAGTTGACAGTGTAATATTGGTTGCATCTTGCATATCATTTCAAACATGCATTGCCTCTAATTTGTTTAATTGCCACATATAATGAGGCACATCTAACTTGGTAGAGTGATTTTGGTAGGATCTTTCATATGTTGTCTAGATTGCATTGCTTCCAATTTGTTGGAATGCCTTCTGCTTAGCGTTTTTCGTAAATATTCCATCCTCCTACAATGTGGTTGCCATACATAAAAGTTGTGTTCGTCAGTATCATGCATCAACGAATTTGGAATTGCGAATTTCATTCCTTTTTCTTGTGTGTTTACTTGACAAGGAAAAATCTAAAAGGACGAATGCACGGAATGATGGTGGTCCGCTGGAGCAACCGAAACAGATGATCTCTGTAGATTCTCCTGCTACTCCTACTGCAGTGCAAGTTCCAAATCTCATCTCCCCTACTCCACAACCCCAGGTGCTTGATCTAACATGGCAGTGTGATATCTGGTTGCATGTTGCATACGGTGCCTAGCTTTTATTGCTCCTAATTTGTTAAATTACATATCCTTAGCTTACACATTATACATGTGAATATGACACGCCTTCCTATTTTTGGTACATACTACATTTGTCTATCACACCATGTTCTTACCTCAAACTACTTTTCTTGTGTATCCTGCATCTATCGCTTATGATGAGACAGTCACGCCCGTGGGTTATTATGAGACGCGCTACTCTTATAAAGAGTGCAGTTTCATCCTCTCCACATGATTCTCAAGAAACGGCAAGCCTAAATGAAGATATTAAACGTAGCTCTGTACTTGAAGACCCCACTTCCCCTACACCACCATCGCAGGTGCTTGCTCTAACTTCGCAGTGTGATATGTGGTTGCATGTTGCATACGGTGTCTAGCTTGTAATGCTTCTAATTAGGGTAAATTGCATCTGCTTAGTTTACACATTATACCTGTGAATATGACATGCCTTCCTATTTTTGGTACACACTACATCTATCTGTTAACCATGTTCTTACATGAAACTACCTCTCTTCTGTATCCTGTATCAATCACTTACGATGAGACACCTTTATTCGTTGCATATTGCATATTATTTCTAGCCTATTGCCATGTATTGCTTCTAATTTGGTCAAATACATTTGTTAGGGCACCCTTTTAATTTGGCAGAGTGATATTGGTTTCATCTTTCATATGGTTTCTAGCTTGCATTGCTTCTAACTAGTTCAAACACCTTGTGCTTAGTTTACACTTTATACATCATACATGTATGTCATGCCGTCGTGTTTTTCATACATATTCCATCCTCCTATCATGTGGCTGCCTTACATGAAAGTAGTGTTCGTTAGTATCTGTGACGCCCTCGATTCAATCATACACGCAAATGTGTACGATCAAGATCAAGGACTCGCGGGAAGATATCACAACACAACTCTAGACACAAATTAAAATAATATAAGCTTTCTATTACAAGCCAGGGGCCTCGAGGGCTCGGATACATAAGCTCGAAAACACAAGAGTCAGCGGAAGCAACAATATCTGAGTATAGACATAAGTTAGACAAGTTTGCCTTAAGAAGGCTGGCACAAAAACAGCAACGATCGAAAAGGCAAGGCCTCCTGCCTGGGAGCCTCCTAACTACTCCTGACCATCAGTGGTCTCCGTGTAGTAGTAAGCACCCTCGGGGTAGTAGTAGTCATCGGTGGTGTCGTCTGGATCCTGGGCTACACCATCTGGTTGCATCAATCGGAAAGAAGAAGAAAGGGGGAAAAGGGGAAGCAAAGGAACCATGAGTACTCATCCAAGGTACTCGCAAGCAAGGATCTACACTACATATGCATCGGTATCAATGAAAAGGGTTGTATATGTGGATTGGACTGCAGAATGCTAGAAGAGAAAGGGAAAGCCTAGCCTATCGAAGACTAGCATCTTCTGGAAACCACCATCTTGCAGCAACCGGACGGAGTAGAGTAGCATAAAGTAAAGTAGTATAAGTGTTATAAACCTCGGCCAGAGATCCTTTCTCGACTCGCTGCGAGAAAGCAATCCCAGAGCCATACTATCCAGTTCTAATCATAATCCAATTCTCACATCCATGTCTCATCTCAAGTATCCAGTTCTAGTTGTATCGATCGGGATACAACTCCAAGTGTCCGTTACCATAGGACAGGCTATCGATAGATGTTTTCTTCCCTGCAGGGGTGCACCAACTTACCCACCACGCTCGATTAACTCCGGCCGGACACACTTTCCTGGGTCATGCCCAGCCTCGGCCAAACAATACGCCGCAACCCGGCCTAGGCTTAACAGAGAGGTCAGTACGCCGGACTAAACCTATGCCCCCAGGGGTCATGGGTCATCTCCGCGGGAACTCCTGCACGTTGCGAGGGCAGCCGGTGAGCAGACCTAGCTACCTCCTTCAACAAGGCAGGTGCTTATGCAGTCCAACCCGGCGCGCGCCACTCAGTCGCTGACGTCTATTAAGCTTCGGCTGATGCATACGACGCAGAACGCCCATACTATGCCCACGTGATGGTTAGTGCTATCAGGCCAGAGGCCCCTCGGATCAAATATCCAAATAGTAGTGGATTGGGAATGCGCGGTAA
This sequence comes from Triticum aestivum, assembly GCF_018294505.1. Lineage (NCBI taxonomy): Eukaryota > Viridiplantae > Streptophyta > Magnoliopsida > Poales > Poaceae > Triticum > Triticum aestivum. The sequence goes on along the minus strand of NC_057811.1, from coordinate 39,109,526 downwards.
CAAGCAAAGACTCACGAAAGATGTGACCCTGTCGCCCCATCTCGAGGTCTTGCGGCAAGGGCTAAGGATGCTCGGCCACGCCTCGTAATTATCTTGCGGGCACCCTCCAGGTCAACCCGACTACTCATCACTCGCAAATATGCTCGCACGGGTACCCCTCTAGGCCGACCCGTCTTTAGTAACATGGTTCAGTGTAAAGTCATAGTAACCATAGTAACTGTGTGTCTAACACCAAGGGGAAAACCTGAGGAATCACCCTTGACGGATTCCACTCGATGTAATCATCAAGGTGAACGTAAGAGGAACCACCCTCGAAGTTCACACTTGAGGGGTTGCACGACAGACTCGTATCGGAAGTGGTTAAGGCGGAATCACCCTCGATGACCAGGACCGAATAACTACACTACAGGGTAACATCAGAACTGCTGATGAGGTCTCACCCCCGGCACTCGATAGTAACCCAGTAGTGTCGAGCAACTAAGGGGAAAGTGATGTGCGGTGTCGGGGCCTGGTCTTCGATCCCGTTGATCGGGTCTTCGATGATGAAGCAGGGGCAACATGGACAAGGTGGGGGTCATTGATGGATCACTAACCAACCTAAACTAAGCAGTTTAGGATAAGCATGTAGGTAACAATGAGCAGGTTACAAAAGCAGGCTAGGCATCAGAATAGGAGCAAACAATAACAGTAGCAAAATCTAATGCAAGCATGAGAGAATGGAATGGGCGATATCGAGATGATCAAAGGGGGGGGGCTTGCCTGGTTGCTCTAGCAAGGAGGGGTCGTCGTCGACGTAGTCGATCATAGGGGCAGCATCGGTCTCGGGGTCTACCAGAGAGAAGAGGGGGAAGAAACATAAAATATAAAGAAAACATAGCATCACAAAGCATAACATGGCAATATGCTGTGTCGGGTGCGATCTAACGTATGGCTAAACGATAAAGGTGAATGGGGAATTCAACCGGGAACGTTTTCCCAGTTCCGGACCTGTGTTAGACAGATGACCGGAGGGGGAATGTTCCATGTTCAGATAGTTAGAGGCATCTTATAGGTAAATGGATCACGTATTCGGATTCGTCTCGTCGTTCTGAGAAACTTTCATGTACAAAACGTTTTCATCCAAGTTACGGATATTTTTCTATGATTTTTCAAAGATTTAAACAATTTCTGGGATTATCTTTAACTCAAAAATGGACATATTGCACCAACATGATGTCATGCCGAGGTCAGCAGAGTCAACAGTCAACTCTGACTAGGTTGACTGGTCAATGGGGCAGTGTGGCCCGTCTGCCATTGACTGGGCTTAACTAATTAACAGCTTAATTAGTTAAAAAGTTAATTAGGTTAATTAATAGGATTAATTAAGTTAATTGTTTTTAAATAATTAATTAATTATTATTATTTTAAAATATATTTTTAAAATTGTTTTTTAAAGGGCGTTGGGCCCACAAGTCATTGGCCCAGCGGGCTACCGGGTGGTGGATGTGGGCGCCTGGGCGTGGGCATCCGCCCGAACACGCACAGGCGTGATGGAGGGCGCCGGCGGAGGCCATGGCCTCGACGAGGAGCTGGCGAGGGCGGTTCCCGGCTGGGGCTCTGGCGATGGCGGGGCTAGAAGGGGCACGGCCGTCGGAGGCGGCGGAGGTAGGCGCCCGCGGTGGAGCGAGGCAGGGCAGCAGCATGAGGTAGGACAGGGGCGCCTGGCAGGAGGCAGCACGGGTGGAGCAGCAGGGGAGGCTACGGCGACGCGAGCCATGGCAGGTGCGAGCGCTCTGGTGAGGAGGCCGCGGTTCCAAGGCAGCAGCGGGTGGTCAGCGCAGTAGCAGCAGTAGAACAGGAGGCGGCGGGCACACGCGCAGGTGGCCGGAGGTGCTGCGAGCGGCAAGGGGCATGGGGCGGGCGCGGGGGCGAGCAAGTGGAGGCCAGGGCGTGCGCGGTTGTGGCCTGGGGCTCACGACAGGCGAGCGAAGACGGCGCGTGCGTAGGCGGACGGCGGGGCGCGCGTTGCGCGGCACGGAGGAGGAGAGGACGGGGCCTCACCGGCGTGGCCGTAGGGTCAAGGGCAGCGGGTGTCGAGGAGGAGGATGGGGACGACGTGCGTGGCGCCGGCGATGGCGAACGACTTCGGCGTCAGGGCACTCGGGCGCTGCATCAGCGGCGACGGTGGCTGGAGCTAGACGCGGGGTAGGGGAGGTGACGAGGCGGTCCGGCTGGGAGCCGGAGCCGGTGAGGAGGTGGTGGGACGAGACGGCAATGGTGGGTGCCGACGGCGTCGATGGCGGGGCGAACGGCGGCGAGCGTAGGGGCGCTGCCCCGATCTGGATCGGGATGAGGGGAGAGACGAGGGAGGGAGTGAGGGGGATCTGGGCTAGGGTTTGGTGGTGGGGAGGCCTAAGTAGGCCGTGGTTGGGCCAGCTGGCCAGTTGGGCCACGTGGGTCTGCCAACTGGGCCGTCTGGCTAGGAGGCGGAGTTGTTTTCCTTTTTTATTTGTTTTTCATTTCCAGCAGCATTTTGGCCTTTTCTTTTAGCCGCTAATGACTTTGCAACATTATGCCACTGGCTAAAACAATTCCGAAGAATTATTGTGCACTGCCACAAAAAGTTTGGGGCCTTCAGGAGTTGTCCAAGCATTTTTAGAAAATGAAAAGGACATCTTAAATACTGCTGAACCAGATAATAAATTCCCAGGGGCAATTTGGGAATTCCAAAAATGTTGGCTTCAACATGACAAATATCTAGGGATTATTTGCCATAGGATGAACTATTTTATTTGCATGATAGAAGAAGCAAATATTTTGTCGTGGTTTTGTCACGACAGATGTCCTTAGTGTCAGGACTTAGTCGCGAGGCCAACGCATCTATGTGGTAGCTTGAGAGGGGTTGAGCGGAATCGAGAGACGCAACACAAGACAAGGATTTAGACAGCTTTGGGCCCCGGGAAACATCATCCGGTAATAACCCTACATGTTGTTTGAGGCTAGATCTCATTACGCTCATGAGGGAGTCGCCGTAAACCAGCTCTCCTCTAATTGTGTCTAGCCCTAGAGATGATTGATTGTTTTCTGTCCCTCTTTGGGGAGCCCTGCCCCTCCTTATATATGTTGAAGGGGTGGGTTACATGTGGAGTCCTATTAGGATTAGGACTAGTCTATCTGTAGTAGAAACCGGATACAAGTCCGGGCCTTTAACTCCTTGTAAGGCAAATATTCCTCATGCCTTTCCTCTTAAACCGACCCACCATTAACATAAACCGGCCTTCTGAGCCTTGGGCCTTGTCATCCGTCCGCCGCCCGCCGGGTTACCAGTGTGTCATAATGTTTAAGCAGGTTGCTTGTAAACCGCCAGGTCAGGGCGGGTCGCCAGTGAATCGCCAAGTGTCAGCATGATCTCAAATAAACCGCCAAGTCCGGCCGGGTTATACTTCCGGCCGGTTTATGCCGTGGGGTATATCCCCAACATTAGCCCCCAGTTTAATTTGGATTTATCCATGTTAAACTGATCCTGTAAAACAAACACAAGAACAAATATGACAGATTATGCTCCGGGTTAAGAATTCTTGTAAACCGGCATCTGATCATCCTTAAGTCCTTGTCATTTCCTCCTTCTAGAAAATCCGGGTCAACAAGCTAGCTTCATACTCAATTTGCTGACATTGGTTTCTCACAGAGAAATATTGTGAAGAATAATCCACTTGAGTCGGCTTCCAAAGCACCGGTTTAAGAATATGGGTCTCGAAATACTTATCTGATATTCAGCCGGTTTGAAGATGTAAAACTTGTCGGTTTAATATTACCAAAATTGCCGGTTTATAAATATTGATGGCACCGGGTCATAATTGTTGTCGACACCGAGTCATGTAATTGATCTTCCTGATTTGCTCAAAACTGATAAACTGAAGACGTTCCTCCTTTATATGCATAATACCTGTAGCCCCCAAGTCTTGAGCAGAACAAAGTGATGGCTTAAGACTTGCTTCAATATAAATACTGCCACTTTGAAGAAATCCATGTTCATCTTAGTAAAAACTGAATACTCCATATATGTAGCCCCCAAGTGTCGGCTTAGTAAGATAATACTGAGCTGGGACTTGATATATACTTGAATTGTTGACAGGAGCAATTGGTAGCCCCTAAGGGCCGGCTCATTATGATGTGATGAGTCGGGTCTTCAATAAGGCCAAAAAATGACTTTGCATTAGCCCCCAAGTGTCATGGTGCATGCTTGCAGCAATATGAGACTTGCATATTTGATATAATCTCAACTTATACAATGTAACCCCCAAGTGCCGGGTTGTCAGCTTGCAGCGACTCGGGACTATTCCTTCAATTGTAGAATAAATTTTATCCATTGATAATAGCCATCGCGCAGAAGCGACTTTGAAAACCTCAATCATAATACTGGTTATTGATAACCATAATAAAATCCAGCCATGTTGGCTATTCAAGATAATATAATCCGGTATGACAACCTTATTCATTCAATATCATAATGAAAATTCAGCCAAGTTTGGCTATTTGAATAATATAACCCAATGATTTATAAGCGCATGATTCCAATGGCGCAATCCAAATATATACTGGCGACTTATAGTCCAAAGCCAGGCCGGGTTAACAAACACCGGATAATTTCTCATCATATACTGGCGACTTATCGTCTTAAAGCCAGGCCGTTTTAATAAACGCCGGTGATTTATAATCATGCTTTATTCAACCTGTTTCTGTGACATTGAATCACATCGTTGGTTTACCAACTTTTTGTAGTAAGGGTGATAACCCAAATCGTGAGTATTGATAACTCAAAGCATGTTATGCTGGTATATAATAAGTGATGCCGGGTTGTGATAACCACCAGTTCATACGGATGCCTTATAATTAGGGCGGGCCATGGGACGCCGGTTTAGCTCAAAACTTTAATAAGGGAGAAACAAAAAACTGATCAATAAAACCCAGAGGAAAACTTGTAGTCGAGGCTTTTCCAGGGCTGCCAGGCCCAAATGCGAGGCTTTTCACGGGCTGCCGGGCCATTGAGTTAAACCGTTTTGCAAAGCCTTTTAAGATGGTCCTCCGTATTTAACCAATCGTCGGTCTATCATTGACAAGTTTAGGGCTTCTCCGATTGACTTGTCAAGTTGGCGGGTCATATCAGGCTTACCTGGGCGGAGTGACTTACTTAATGAAGGCAGGTTAACCCGGGGTGCCTATGTTTGAGTTGTTCTTGACAACACTCTTTGGCCCCCATGTAATGGCATTGCGCCAGCCAAAAGGTGTAGCTATGGTTTGTACACAACGAAGCCCCCAGTGACTTACTGTCGTGGCTTTTGAGCCAGCCAAGTGGTGTAGCTATGGTTCAAACATGACCAAGCCCCCAAGTGACTTTCTTTCGTGGCCTTGAGCCAGCCAAGAGGTGTAGCTATGGTTCAAACATGACCAAGCCCCCAAGTGACTTTCTTTCGTGGCCTTGAGCTAGCCAAGAGGTGTAGCTATGGTTCAAATATGACCAAGCCCCCAAATGACCATTGAAGTAGGGTACCTATGTTTGAGTTGTGCTTTGCAACAGACTCTCTTTGGTCCCTTTAATTTTTTCTAAGAAATAAATCCTTCTTGAACCAGGATTTTGAACCGGATATTGAGAGCTTCAAAGCTTTGTGGGAGACATCTTTCCCTTGAACCGGACTTTAAACCGGAATCTTCATTTTCAGCCGGAAATTTTCTGACGGCCTTTAAACTTTCATCAATATAACAGTAGCCTCCAGGACCGGGTTATTTTTCCCTCCATCGTCCTAGGGTTCTTGAATTTGCTGAAACTGGCAAGATTTGCTGAATCATGTCATCGTAGCCCCCGAGTCTCAAAGGTGACTCGAGGAGTTGGCTTGAGACTCTCCATATTTGACTGTGATGTAAACCGGCATAACTTGTATATCATTGGTGTTGATAGCACGATGTGAATCCACAGAAGGTTGAGGTGACTGCGGCGGGTTATAAACGATCCCGCATGAGCCGTGTCAGCAACTCGGCCAATGGTTCCTTCCAATTGGTGATTTGAAGTTAACCAAAACTGTAGTGGCGGCGACTTGTGTGCCTGCTCATTGAGCCATCCAGTGCAAATGGCGGTTGATGATAATTTGCCTCCATTTTGAAAGAAAACCGGGCTACCCAAGCTGTGACTTGTTCATACTCAATAAACAGCTCATGCAGACTGGTGCGGCCCGGTATGTTGATGTAGACCAGGCCGCGGGAGACGGATGACCTGTGCACGCTTTATTGGGTAATTCGCACGGTCCTGACGAGTTGATGCAGACTGGACCACGATATAAACCGGCATGGGTTATCCAATAGCTCAGCGATATAATAATCCCTTTTTGCAGTAGACAATTTGTCCTGCATTGGAAAACTTGCAAGCCAGGGTAATTGCTCTTTTTAAAGAAAGCAATACATAATATGAAAATATAATGGATGGATTTCACCTGATATGTTAAGCCAGAAAATATCCACCACGGAGTTTAATGATCACCACGGTGAAGCTGAAATCAATCATGGGCGAGCCGGCTATGCGATCAGCCGGATGAATCGGCCGCAGCGTTGTAAACCGGTGTGGACGGCGAGAGTCTGCACCGGTGTTGTAAGCCGGCACGGATGGGCGAGTCGGCCGTGTGTTGAGGTAGACCGGACTACGGGGGGCGGCGGCTTGCACGCATGTCTGTCGAGCAGCGTGGCATGGACGAATGCTAGTGCATGCACTCCGTATCCGAGGTATAATGGCATAAAAAATTTGTCCTGTATAAAAATATTACAGGGCAGAGTAATTGTTCTTTGACGAAAAACAATAAGTGTTTAATAGATAAATTTAGATGGATATCACCTAATTTGTTCGGCCGACGGATGATCCGTTTATCGTGACAGAGGTGGCTCAGGCAGACCAGCGATTCAATATAGTTCGGGCGGCTTAGGCAGACCAGCGACCTAATATAACCCCGGCGGCTCAAAACGGCAGGGGCGGCTCAAAACGGGTCCGGCGGGTTGATGTAGATTGAGCTGCACGGGCGGCGACCTGCGCACACTTGTTCCATCAGTAAGCGGGCGCAGACGCCGGTGCGTGATGGTGCTGACGCACACTTCATAGGCACAACATGGCACCACCTTTGCTGCACATAAAAATATATATACCAAAATATTTGTTCTTTGATGAAAACCAATATATTTAATAAAATAAACTTGGATGGATATCACCTGGCATTTTTTGTCAAACAGACAGAGACGGAGCAGACCAAGTTTCAACACGCGAAGCCAACAGTAGGCCGGCCTAGGCGACCAGCATGAGCAGCAGTAGTAAACGGGCAGTGAGCCGGCATGGGCGACCAGCATGAGCAGCAGCAGTTGATGTGACATATGTAGAGACAGAGATGCCCATATGCACTTTGGATATTGGGCGGCACAGCGAAGCAGCAGTGAGCCGGCGCCGGCCGGAGCAAGCCAGGTTGTGGCTGCGACGGTTCGAGGGCATAGCTGCAGTTGAGGAGGCCTGCGGAAGCACAGCCATCGACAGTAGAAACGCGGGGACTCGCAGCACCGTAGAGTGAAGGACAACGACTCGTGGCAATGCCGGTGAGTCGGCAGGAGGAGCAGTTGGGGCGGCTCAAAGGAGGACTGAGGCGGCGCTTTTTATGCGGTGGTTCAACAGGTCATGTGTAAGGCAGATGCGAGGCCATAGGCAGGGCTAGCGGCTTGAAGACAGGCGTCGTCCGCGGTGGCTCAGCTCGGAGGCAGAAGCGCCCGCTATCGGGGCCGGCTCATAGGCGACGTTGGTCAGGTTCTGTGGCGTCTCAGGCAGGCAAACCACGGATCGGTATGAATCCGTGTGGGGGCGACTCGGCGGAGGCGATGGGTTGGATGCAAACGTGGACCGAAGCAAATCCGAACTGTGGTTGGCTCCGTGTCCAGGTCGTGGGCTGTTCCCTTTTTCTCTTTTTGACAGTAGTTGATCTGAATATCTCCAGCGGCTACTCCTCATTGTGGTAACCGTGCATGTGCTTGCTTCAGCCAACGCATATGCACTAATAATATAGTTGACCCTTGTTTTGTTCCTCACTCCACGTGAACAATAACACACTTTTTACAAGAAGTACTAGTACTACTACCGATCAATTGTAGCAGTACCTTTGGGACTTGACTCCAACCCACTCACGCGTGTCTTCATATGGATCGGTATGACGTGACATATGGTGGCTGTATTTGAACTCCTGTCGGACTCGGCGATGCGTGGCAGCAGCAGATCAAAACAAACCCCTAGGTCGCGTACTATGATTACGAGATAACTTTTCCCTGATTTGATTTGTCTCGCCGCAGAATTTTTCCATCTTAAGCGACGAATTTGGAAAGACAACATTTTGCTGTTGTCGCTAGATTTTTTTTCTTTCTGATCTTGTCCGATGAACTCAGAGCTGATGTAAATCCTTCCGTGTTGACTCTTCTTCATCTGAACAATCGTGAGTTTCTCGAACCCTAGAAGAGATCCCTCCAAGAACTCAACACCACCATGCGCAGGCCCCACGATGGGCGCCAACTGTCGTGGTTTTGTCACGGCAGATGTCCTTAGTGTCAGGACTTAGTCGCGAGGCCAACGCATCTATGTGGTAGCTTGAGAGAGGTTGAGCGGAATCGAGAGACGCAACACAAGACAAGGATTTAGACAGCTTCGGGCCCCGGGAAACATCATCCGGTAATAACCCTACATGCTGTTTGATGCTGGATCTCATTACGCTCATGAGGGAGTCGCCGTAAACCGGCTCTCCTCTAATTGTGTCTAGCCCTAGAGATGATTGATTGTTTTCTGTCCCTCTTTGGGGAGCCCTGCCCCTCCTTATATATGTTGAAGGGGGGGGGTTACATGTGGAGTCCTATTAAGATTAGGACTAGTCTATCTATAGTACAAAACGGATACAAGTCCGGGCCTTTAACTCCTTGTAAGGCAAATATTCCTCATGCCTTTCCTCTTAAACCGGCCCACCATTAACATAAACCGGCCTTCTGAGCCTTGGGCCTTGTCATCCGTCCGCCGCCCGCCAGGTTACCAGTGTGTCATAATGTTTAAGCAAGTTGCTTGTAAACCGCCAGGTCAGGGCGGGTAGCCAGTGAATCGCCAAGTGTCAGCATGATCTCAAATAAACCGCCAAGTCCGGGCGGGTTATACTTCCGGCCGGTTTATGCCGCGGGGTATATCCCCGACATATTTGACATGCAATTTGAATTTGAAGCAGATTTTGGACAAGTGGCATTTTGGCATGATGATCATGATGACATGACCTTCATTAGGGGGAGATTACTGTAGTGTGATGCTGGGGACGTTACAAATCTCCTCCACTACAAGAAATCTTGTCCCGAGATTTAAGTGGGGAAGTAAAGAGTAAGTTCAGGTGAATTGACCCTTATAGGATGAATTGTCTCGTGAACAATGCAGGGAATGTGACAGAAGTATCTCTCGAGTTGAAATTTAAGAAAAAATCGAGAGCAAAATATGAAGGTACAATAAGAGGTTTCAAGCGAATGGACAAACGATCGATACCTGAACAGAGTGTGAGAAGGGTTCAGAGCATCGGGAATAGATCATCTCTCGGAGGGTGGCTCGCGATAACACACAAAGCCAAGAGCATAAGATACTTCGGCACCAAGGTTGTAGAGGACAGTCAGGCTTCGATCCTGTGGAACTGTGGGTTATGAGCCCGCCATGTGGGTTAAAAGTAGAAAGGGGGCCGATAGCGAGGCATGTCAGATGATAGACTGTCAGTTATGTTGGCATCAACGTTGGTAGCAAGGGCGAGGGACGAAGAGAACCATTTTCCTTTTCGCAAGGCGAGGCGGACCAATAGGCAAAGTTCTCGTCCATCGGTGGTTACTGAAATGTCATCAATAACAGTAACAAAGTCTTACTGACTGTGTTGTACACCGAGGTGTTTACATAAGCAGGGAAATATTACTGCTTATATCATATAGATCACAAGAAAGATTAACAAAACAATGGAAAGGAAAAATGTGATTATCAAATTAAACACAAGTATTTGGAGTATATCCTTCACAAGAACAACCAGAGCAGGATATACAAGAAAGGGCAGCAAGTAGATAACCACTTTGGTAAAGGGGGCGAGGAAATTCATGACGTTACCCATACAACAGTGTTTGGATAGGTGATCAAGAAACATTTAGCATTGCGCCACCAATGTTCTTAATGATGTTCGGAGTACCACAGCCATGCTTCGGGATAGCATTGACATGATCATCAGGTAAAGATCGGACCTTGGGAACACAAAGGATCCATCAGGAATTTCTAGAACAGCTCATGCAATTTTATCAGGGAAAAGATGAGGAGGTGGCCGATGGGTTCAGCATCAATCCATCGACATGTCAAAAAGGACGTATTTCCAAAATTATATGAACAAGTTTGTGTTGGGAGGAAGGCAAGAATGTTGTCGATGATAACACCAACCATCGAGGGGCAAGGATGGTACTTCTCATCAGGAGTTCGATTGATATCCTGAAAGAGATCAGAATGTTGATGATGATCATGACACATTTATCGAAAGATTTCATGAAGATGTAATCGATCGGCGATGACATCAAGTCAAAGGAATGATGAAGCGAAGGGTTATTGGAACCACGGGTACGACACAAACTCGAAATCAAGCTTGCTGTTCAAGGCGAAATGATATGACGAGGAAGATCGACGTAGGCTTAGCTCATCATTGAAAATTGTGCTCCGGGAAGAAGGACCAAGTAGCACAGTTAAAAGTTACCATGGTAAGGATATAGCCAATCAGGCTAGGAATGACTTGAAGGATTATTAAACTCGTAAGCAACAAAAATTGCTTGGAGTTATAGAATCGGAGTGTGGAATCGATTCACTTATCGGCGTTCTCGAGTGACTAACAACTCAAAACCCGGGGAAATCTGAAATCGATGAGAAACAATACCAGATGAAGACTCGTAGGAAGCAACACGGTTCTTTGTTATTCTCAAGATACCAGAGGGTAATACTCGAAGGTCGATCAAAACAGAGGTTGCGGAGATGCATTTATCTGCAGAAGACACGTGCTTTAACTTGTCCGAGAAAAGGAATCAAAGGGGAACAATCATGGTCAGAAGCACGGTTGCAAAGGATCAAATCCTAAATATAAGATGATCTTATACCATGGGGATACTTAATTTTAAGAGAAGTTTCCATGATAAGATCTACATCGTGTCCATGGGCATGAACACAAAGTTCAAGGTCGACTCCCACTTCTTCAATGCGTATCATTTCATTTACTTCTCACTTTCGATGAAGTTGTAGTGTTGAAAAGTTATCTGGAAAAACGTCAGAAGAGTATGACGCTTAAAACTCTTGGGTTCACATGGATTAGGGAAGGCATAGGTTCAACACTTAGGGGCATCTTAGGAACATATACCGCGAATTTCAAGAATAATTGATGCAAGTTCGAAGGTAGAGTATGGCTTACAAAAGCAGAGGATACAAATTTACCAAAGGCATTATGTATCAGGGGAAGAGCTCACAAGGTTAATGAATATTAACGACATTGTCGGATAATAATCCAACCAAGGATATAGCGGTCCATAAAGGATCTGATGTGAGTATCGATACTCAACCAGAAGAAGAAAGAATGCAAAGGCATCGGATTATAGATATATCTGGATAACTTCAAAGCTTGAAAACAAAGGAATTATGATTTTCATATCAGAAGCTCAGAAGCAGAGGCTCTGATCAAAAGATAATTTAGTTGAATCGATATAGATCGACAATCAATCAAGGTTTCATTTGCCAAGAACAAGCCCATGTTCAGAGTGACGTTTGAGCCGGAAGGATGAATGCTAGGATCTGATTGAGGATTTCAAGCATTCGCAACATATTGGATGAAGGGACTCGAAACGATAGAGACATAGGATGTCAACGGAGATTACTAGAAATATGGAATTAACCATAATGCCGGCACGCAAGACTTTCCAAAGCAATAGGTTGCAAAGGATTCTCGGAAGGTCGGATAGCATTTCGGGATATTTTGTGAAACACATGAATAACTAGGACTGAACAAGTCCTGGATAAGTGTGAGGAATTATTCGAACATGTATTCATGCGGAAAAGGAGCTGCAAGGCAGCAGGCACAACGGATTCTCGGAATATCAAAAAGTATTCTAGGGTATCTTGTAATAACAAGAGCAATTGGAAAAGAAGGTTTGGACGGCAAGTGTATGTAGCTATCCATGGGGATTTATCAGTGGTAGGGAATTGCAACGGCGAAGGGCACAAGGGCCTCGGGAAAAATATCGGAGAGAATCTTTGGAATCTTCTGGTGTAGCAGGCGATCATCTGGCCTGAAGGGGCTCTCTGGGAGGAAGTATTTTCGAGAACCTAAATTTAGATTTTAGCAAAATCATTTAACCCGAATCGAAGAGAGTTCAGAGTCCCAGAGTAGAGGTCGAGGAATAAAATATCCTACTACCACCCAATGCCGACGTGGGCCCGTAAGCCGCACAGCCATGTTAGTAAAAGTTTTTCAATGACTAGACTCGACTTCGGCCAAGGAGTTGGAAAGGGGGATTCCTACAAGTAGTCGGCTCTAATACCAACTTGTGACGCCCTCGATTCAATCATACACTAATCATACACGCAAATGTGTACGATCAAGATCAAGGACTCATGGGAAGATATCACAACACAACTCTAGACACAAATTAAAATAATACAAGCTTTTTATTACAAGCCAGGGGCCTCGAGGGCTCGAATACATAAGCTCGAAAACACAAGAGTCGGCGGAAGCAACAATATCTGAGTACAGACATAAGTTAGACAAGTTTGCCTTAAGAAGGCTGGCACAAAAACAGCAACGATCGAAAAGGCAAGGCCTCCTGCCTGGGAGCCTCCTAACTACTCCTGACCGTCGGCGGTCTCCATGTAGTAGTAAGCACCCTCGGGGTAGTAGTAGTCATCGGTGGTGTCGTCTGGATCCCGGGCTCCACCATCTGGTTGCATCAATCGGAAAGAAGAAGAAAGGGAGAAAAGGGGAAGCAAAGCAACCGTGAGTACTCATCCAAAGTACTCGCAAGCAAAGATCTACACTACATATGCATCGGTATCAATGAAAAGGGTTGTATCTGTGGACTGGACAACAGAATGCCAGAAGAGAAGGGGAAAGCCTAGCCTATCGAAGACTAGCATCTTCTGGAAACCACTATCTTGCAGCAATCGGAGGGAGTAGAGTAGCATAAAGTAGTATAAGTGTTATAAACCTCGGCCAGAGATCCTTTCTCGACTCCCTGCGAGAAACCAATCCCAGAGCCATACTATCCAGTTCCAATCATAATCCGATTCTCATATCCATGTCTCATCTCAAGTATCCAGTTCTAGTTGTATCGATCGGGATACAACTCCAAGTGTCCGTTACTGTAGGGCAGGCTATCGATAGATGTTTTCTTCCCTACAGGGGTGCACCAACTTACCCACCACGCTCGATTAACTCCGGCCGGACACACTTTCCTGGGTCATGCCCGGCCTCGGCCAAACAATACGCCGCAACCCGACCTAGGCTTAATAGAGAGGTCAGCACGCCGGACTAAACCTATGCCCCCAGGGGTCATGGGCCATCTCCCCGGGAACTCCTGCATGTTACGAGGGAGGCCAGTGAGCAGACCTGGCTACCTCCTTCAACAAGGCAGGTGCTTACGCAGCCCAACCCGGCGCGCGCCGCTCAGGCGCTGACGTCTATTAAGCTTCGGCAGATTCATACGACGCAGAACGCCCATACTATGCCCACGTGATGGTTAGTGCTATCAGGCAAGAGGCCCCTCGGATCAAATGTCCAAATCGTAGTGGATTGGGAACGCGCGGTAACAAGCAGAGACTCACGAAATATGTGACCCCGTCGTCCCGTCTCGAGGACTTGCGGCAAGGGCTAAGAATGCCCGGCCACGCCTCGTAATTATCTCGCGGGCACCCTCCAGGTCAACCCGACTACTCATCACTCGCAAATATGCTCGCGCGGGTACCCCTCAAGGCCGCCCCGTCTTTAGTAACATGGTTCGGTGTAAAGTCATAGTAACCATAGTAACTTTGTGTCTAACACCAAGGGGAAAACCTGAGGAATCACCCTTGACGGATTCCACTCGATGTAATCATCATGGTGAACGTAAGAGGAACCACCCTCGAAGTTCACACTTGAGGGGTTGCACGACAGAGTCGTATCGGAATTGGTTAAGGCGGAATCACCCTCGATGACCACGACCGAATAACTACACTACAGGGTAACATCAGAACTGCTGATGAGGTCTCACCCCCGGCACTCGATAGTAACCAAGTAGTGTCGAGCAACTAAGGGGAAAGTGATGTGCGGTGTCGGGGCCTGGTCTTCGATCCCGTTGATCAGGTCTTCGATGATGAAGTAGGGGCAACAAGGACAAGGTGGGGGTCACTGATGGATCACTAACCAACCTATACTAAGCAGTTTAGGATAAGCAGGTAGGTAACAATGAGTAGGTTACAAAAGCAGGCTATGCATCAGAATAGGAGCAAACAATAACAGTAGCAAAATCTAATGCAAGCATGAGAGAATGGAATGGGCGACAACGGGATGGTCAAAGGGGGGGCTTGCCTGATTGCTCTGGCAAGGAGGGGTCGTCGTCGACGTAGTCGATCACAGGGGCAGCATCGGTCTCGGGGTCTACCGGAGAGAAGAGGGGGAAGAAATAGTAAATATAAAGCAAACATAGCATCACAAAGCATAACATGGCAATATGCTATGCCGGGTGTGACCTAACGTATGGCTAAACGATAAAGGTGAAGGGGGAATTCAACAGGGAATGTTTTCCCGGTTCCGGACCTGTGTCAGACAGATGACCGGAGGGGGAATGTTCCATGTTCAGATAGTTAGAGGCATCTTACAGGTAAACGGGACACGTATTCGGATTCGTCTCGTCGTTGTGAGCAACTTTCTTGTACAAAACATTTTCATCCGAGTTACGGATATTTTTCTATGACTTTCAAAGATTTAAACAATTTCTGGGATTATCTTTAACTCAAAAATGGACTTATTGCGCCAACATGATGTCATGCTGAGGTCAGCAGAGTCAACAGTCAACTCTGACTAGGTTGACTGGTCAATGGGGCAGTGTGGCCCGTCTGCCATTGACTGGGCTTAACTAATTAACAGCTTAATTAGTTAAAAAGTTAATTAGGTTAATTAATAGGATTAATTAAGTTAATTGTTTTTAACTAATTAATTAATTATTATTTTTTTAAAAATGTATTTTTTTAAATTGTTTTTTAAGGGGCGTTGGGCCCACAAGTCATTGGCCCAGCGGGCTACCGGGCGGTGGATGCGGGCGCCTGGGCGTGGGCATCCGCCCGAACACGCACAGGCGTGATAGAGGGCGCCAGTGGAGGCCATGGCCTCGATGAGGAGCTGGCGAGGGCGGTTCCCGGTGGGGGCTCTGGCGGTGGCGGGGCTAGCAGGGGCACGGCCGTCGGAGGCGGCAGAGGTAGGCGCCCGCGGTGGAGCGAGGCGGGGCGGCAGCGTGAGGTAGGACAGGGGCGCCTGGCGGGAGGCAGCATGGGTGGAGCAGCAGGGGAGGCTACGGCGATGCGAGCCACGGCAGGTGCGAGCGCTCCGGTGAGGAGGCCACGGTTCCGAGGCAGCAGCGGGTGGTCAGCGCAGTAGCAGCAGTAGAACAGGAGGCGGCGGGCACACGCGCAGGTGGCCGGAGGCGCTGCGAGCGGCAAGGGGCATGGGGCGTGCGCGGGGGCGACCAAGTGGAGGCCGGGGCGTGCGCGGTTGTGGCCTAGGGCGCATGACAGGCGAGCGAGGACGGCGCGTGCGTAGGCGGACGGCGGGGCGCGCGTTGCGTGGCATGGGGGTCGAGCGCGCGCGGGAGGAGGAGAGGACGGGGCCTCACCGGCGTGGCCGTTGGGTCAAGGGCAGCGGGTGTCGAGGAGGAGGATGGGGACGACGTGCGTGGCGCCGGCGATGGCGAACGACTTCGGCGTCAGGGCGCTCGGGCGCTGCATCAGCGGCGACGGTGGCTGGAGCTAGACGCGGGGTAGGAGAGGTGACGAGCCGGTCCGGCGGGGAGCTGGCGCCGGTGAGGAGGTGGTGGGACGAGGCGGCTATGGTGGGTGCCGACGGCGTCGAGGGCGGGGCGAACGGCGGCGAGAGTAGGGGCGTTGCCCCGATCTGGATCGGGATGAGGGGAGAGACGACGAAGGGAGTGAGGGGGATCTGGGCTAGGGTTTGGTGGTGGGGAGGCCTAAGTAGGCCGCGGTTGGGCCGGCTGGCCAGTTGGGCCACGTGGGTCGGCCAACTGGGCCGTCTGGCCCAGGAGGGGGAGTTGTTTTCCTTTTTTTATTTGTTTTTCTTTTCCAGCAGCATTTGTGCCTTTTCTTTTAACCACTAATGCCTTTGCAAAATTATGCCACTGGCTAAAACAATTCCAAAGAATTATTGTGCACTGCCACAAAAAGTTTGGGGCCTTCAAGAGTTGTCCAAGCATTTTTAGAAAATGAAAAGGACATCTTAAATACTGCTGGACCAGATTATAAATTCCCAGGGGCAATTTGGGAATTCCAAAAATGTTGGCTTCAACATGACAAATATCTAGGGATTATTTGCCATAGGATGAACTATTTTATTTGCATGAAAGAAGAAGCAAATATTTGACATGCAATTTGAATTTGAATTTGAAGCAGATTTTGGACAAGTGGCATTTTGGCATGATGATCATGATGACATGACCTTCATTAGGGGGAGATTAGTGTAGTGTGATGCTGGGGATGTTACAGTATCATGCATCAATGAGTTCTGAAGAGCAAATTTTATTCCTTTTTCTTGTGGGTTTCACTTGACAAGCCAAAATCAAGAAAGAGCAAGGAAGGCGATGATGGTGGTCCTCTGCAGTAACGTAAACGGAGCATCTGTACGGATTCTCCTTGTACTGCTAGTGCATTACAAGTTCCAAGTCTCTCCTCCCCTACTCCACCATCCAAGGTGCTTGCTCTAACTTGGCAGTGTGATATCTGGTTGCATGTTGCATATGGTGTCTAGCTTGTATTGCTACTAATTAGTGTAAATTGCATCTGCTTAGCTTACACATGATACGCGTGAATATGACACGCTTTCCTGTTTTTGGTACATATTATATCTGCCTATCACACCATGTTCTTACATGAAACTACTCTTCTTGTGTATCCTGCATCAGTCACTTATGATGGCACACCTTTAAGTTGGCAGTGTGATATTGGTTTGTGTCTTGAATATGATTTCTAGCATGTAGTGCTTCTAGTTTGATGAACGCCACCTATGACGAGATAGTTTTAGCTTGGCAGAGTGATATTGATTGCACCTTCCATATGGTGTCTAGCTTGCAGTGCTTCTAATTTGTTGAAGTGCCTTCTCCTTAGTACCACATCATAGGTGTGAATATGTCAAGCCGTCTAGTTTTTCATACATATTCCATCCTCGTATCATGACTTTGCCTTTCATCAGAGTAGTGTTCGTCAGTATCATGCATGAATGAGTTCTGAAGAGCGAATTTTATTCCTTTTTCTTGTCGGTTTAACCTCACAATGCAAAATCAATAAAGCGGGAGGAAATTGGTAAGTCATTGGATGATGATGGTCCTTCCGACCAACTGAAACGGAGGGTCTCTGCAGATTCTACTCCACCATCCTCCCAACAAGATTTGCAAGACAACGCAAGGCTAGACAGTCAACGTAGTTGTGTAGATGATGAGCACATCTCCCCTACTCCACCATCACAGGTGCTTGCTCTAACTTGGCACTATTATATGTGGTTGCATGTTGCGTATGTTGTCTAGCTTGTATTGCTTCTAACTTTGTTGAATTGCATCTTCTTACTTTACACATAATGCCTATGAATATGACACGTGTTCCTGTTTCTGGAACATACTATATCTGATCACACCATGTTCTTACATCAGACTACTGTTCTTGCATAGCCCGCATCAGTCACTTATGATAAGGCAGCTTTAAGTCGCCACTATGATATTGATTGTGTCTTCATATGATTTCTAGCATGTATTGCTTCTAATTTGTTGAAAGCCAGACAGTTTGAACTTGGCAGAGTGATATTGGTTGCATCTTTCATATGGTGTCTAGCTTGCAGTGCTTCTAATTTGTTGAAATGCCTTCTGCTTAGTTACCACTTCATAGGTGTGAATATGTCATGCCGTCCTATTTTCCGTACATATTCCGTCCCCGCATCATGTATTTTCCTTTCATCCGAGTAGTGTTCATCAGTATCATGCATGAATGAGTTCTGAAGAGCGAATTTTATTCCTTTTTCTTATTGGTTTGATTTCACAATGCAAAATCATTATAGTTGAAGGAAATTAGTCCGGTAGTGGATGATGGTGGTCCTTCGGAGCAACTCAAACAGAGGATCTCTACAGATTCTACTCTTCCATCCTCCCAACAAGATTTGCAGGACAACACAAGGTTGGACAATCAACTTAGCTGTGTAGATGATGAGCACATCTCCCCTACTCCACCATCACAGGTGCTTGCTCTAACTTGGCACTATTATATGTGGTTGCATGTTGCGTGTGATGTCTAGCTTGTATTGCTTTTAACTTTGTTGAATTGCATCTGCTTACTTTACACATAATGCATGTGAATATGACACGCGTTCCTGTTTCTAGAACATACATGTAGATGATGAGCACATCTCCCCTACTCCACCATCACAGGTGCTTGCTCTAACATGGAACTATTATATGTGGTTGCGTGTTGCATATGATGTCTAGTTTGTATTGCTTCTGATTACGTTGAATTGCATCTACGTAGCTTACAACTTACCTACAACGATCAATTATCCATAAGACACATTTAACTTGGGAGTGTGATGTAGGTTGCATCTTGCATTGTCTTCTAGCTTGTACTGCTTCTAATTTCTTGAAATGGCACTTACGACGAGACACCTTTTACCTGATAGAGTGATATTGGTTAGATGTTCATATGGTGCCTAGCTTTCATTTCTTCTAATTTTGCTGAAATGCCTTCTGCTTACTGTTTTTCATACATATTCCATCCTCCTATCATACGTGTGACTATGCAATGCTGTCTTTTTTTGTATATATTCCATCCTCCTATCCTGCGCTTGCTTTACATCAAAGTAGTGTTCATCTGTATCATGCATCAAGCAGTTATGCAGAGCTAATTTTATTCATCTTCTTGTGGTTTTGACTTCATAAGACAACATCAGAAAATAGGAAGGAAAAGAGTAAGTTAGGGGATGTTGGTGGTCCTCCGCGCCGACGCAAGCAGAGACTCTCTAGATTTGCCACTTCTACTGCTAATGAAGTTGAAGTCCCAAGTCTACATGATGAGTTCATCTCCCGTACTCCACCATCGCAGGTACTTGCTGTAAGTTGACAGTGTGATAATTGGTTTCATGTTGCATATGTTGTCTAGCCTGTATTTCTTCTATTTTGATTAAATTGCACCTGCTGAGTTTATACGTTATACATGTGCATATGACATGCCTTTCTGCGTCTAGAACACACTGCATCTATCTATCATACCATGTTCTTACATCAAAGTACTCCAGTTGTGTATCCCGCATCAGTCACTCATGATTGGACGCTTTTAACATGGCAATTTGATAGTGGTTGCATCTTGCATTGATTTCTATGTTGTACTGCTTCTAATGTTTCGAATTGCACTTATGACAAGACACTTTTAACTTAGCAGAGTGATATTGGTTGCATCTTTCATATGGTGTCTAGCTTGCATTCCTTCTATTTTCTTGAAAATCCTTCTCCTTAGTTTACACCTCATAGCTGTGAATATGGCACGCCGTCCTGTTTTTCTTACATATTCCATCCTCGTACGATTGTCTTACATCAAAGTATTGCTTGTCTGTATCATGCATCAATGAGTTCTGAAGATCAATTTTATTCTTTTGTGTTGTGGGTACGGCTTGACATAGCAAAGTCAAAAAAGAGCAAGGAAAAGAATATAGTAGGGAATGGTGTTACTCGTCGGGTGAAACGGAAAAGGATCTGCCCTCGAGATTCTGCTAGTACTTATAGTGAAGTAGAAGATCCAAGTCCACCGGGTAAATCTACAAACACGGTATCACCTGCTCCACCACTTGCAGCATCCGCTTCAACTGTACCAGCATCTCAACGAGTTACTCGTTCGTTTGCTTGGGAACTGGCCAGTTCCCAAGTTGCCTTCACACCTAACACTACTTCTGAAGCACTGCTGACACAACAGGACTTGGCAAGATCAGATGAACCTCATGAGCATCAACACCAAGACGGTACCTGCCCGAGTCAAGTTGCAGTTGCATGCTCCTTTATATGTACTCTCACAGTTTGATGTGCACTAACAGTTTCCATATTCGTTGTTGAACTAGCACCACGGCGCAAGCGGAAATAGACATCAGGGATAATGCTTGACAGATTAACAAAATTTAAAGGTGGAAGAATGGCGATCCATTTTGAGGCAAGTTTAAAAAGGCCACGTGATGCTACGGAGTCACCCAAGTTAGTATCAGAGGCAGCCGTTGTCGTTAGGTGTCATGCACGTATCCTCCCAACGTGGATCCAGTACAGGAATGAGAAAGATAATGCCCAGTTTAACACCTTCCTTTACCATTTATCCGTAAGTAACGTTATTCATCGCAATTTGTAATATTTACTTGCTCTGTCCCATACTTTCTATCTTTCTCCTAATAAGACTCACATTCTTTTTTCAACAGATGAGGTTCAAGTTGGATCCGAAAGATGATGCAACTAAACAAGCATGCACTCGTGTTTTTCATTCTGCTCTACGACAGTATCGGCACCACCTTAGAAAATCTCACTTTGAAGGCAAAGCTAACAATGAAATCACCCAAACATCTCTAGTGGAATATATTACAGATTAAGACTGGACAACCCTTGTTAAACACTGGTCTGATCCAAAGTATCAAGTAGGGTATATGTATTTGATCAAACCACATGTTGAACTTGTATTTATGTATGTGCCTTACAAGTGTATCTTCTTCTAGGCTAACTGTTTGAAGAACAAGACCAACCGTTCTAAAGTGAAATTCCAACAGACAACATGATCTCGTAGCTATATTGCACACTGCGAGGCTCTTGTAAATAGCTGCTACTTCCTTCTTTTTTTCTGTGCCATATTATTGTATCTATATAGAGGAAATCCTGTGCGGATCACAAAGAACCTGTACCGAATGTAGTGAAAATCTTCAAGGATTGCCACACCAGCAAGCTGAAGGGCATGAGCACACCAGTTCAAGCCGCTATTGTAAGTCCTTACTCCTCCTGCCTTTGAACTGACTGGTACTGTGATGTGTTCATTTAACTACTTGGTTTGCAGCCAATGACATTTACTTTGTTCACTTTTATACACAGTTTTATTAACGTATCATTTCACCTTACATGGTTTAAAAGAGATGAAGGATATTCTTTTGGTCTTGATCTGTAATCTAGTTGTGATGTTCACATGCGCACACAATGATACAATAGCCTACTTTAAACCATGTCTCTTTATCCTTAGATGTCAATGAAAGTGAGGAAATAGACAATACAGTAGGCATGCTACATGAACATATGTTCCGAAAGTGATTTTATTATGTAGTTGGCACTACAATACATGCTAATGTATTATAGTAGTTCACCAAAATAAGTTATGTATAAACGTGAAACCTACTTTGTTTGTTTTTGTCTCATTAGTAACTTATCTGGTACACTAATCTACAAGTTCAAACTTTCAGCAAGCTATATATGGAACAAATGATTGAACAACCACAACCACCTGAAGGTGACGAGGCTATCACAGGCACAATGTCACCTCTTGCTGCAGTGCGTCGGTATCTCTCCACTAATAGTGCAAAAAGCACCTTCCTGCGTAATTCTGGGTTGGTTGTCAAGGTAACCTCATCCAATTCGCCTACTGAACAAAATCTTCCGGCTAGACAGAGTGATGTATCTGTGCTCCAGACACAAGTCCAATCCCTAATGGACGTCGTTTCGGAAACAAGAATAGTGGTTGACAAATGTCATCAAGATATGAATGGTTTTGAAACCAGACTAACAGACATTTGCTTCGTTGTTCAAGAGCAATGGCGGGAAAAAGGGGAAGATCGTGCTGCTCCATCAGATTCTACATCCTGAAACATTAGCACTCAGGTCAAATGATATGTGCTTCTATACATCTGATGGTGCTTTTATCTGCAGGGACTATAAACTTTATGCCAACAGGCCTTTTGTTGTATGGTTGGAATTTATTTTGTTGTGATACATCATTTATGATGCTGCCAAAGGCTGCAGTAATTACGACACTATTTTATATAGTGTAGGTTTATCTTAGTAATGGAAAGCTTCGTAGGAGCCCAACATGCCAACATTCATTGGGCCCATTCCAATTGGGCTAAAAACGATTATGGGCCGAAATTTGCATGTAGCCCACTAAAAATATCTGGGCCTAAATCAACATAAGCTTTCATATTTTTCTGATACGCATGTGCCCATAGTGGGCCTTTAACAGGCCTAAACATAATTTGGGCCCTCAGTAACAATAGGCCATTTACAGGTGTAAATATCTCGAGCCCATAAAAAACATGGGCCTTTAATAGGCCAAAAGTGAGATTGGGCCCTGATTGTGCCATATAACCCACTGGTCTTAGTAGGCCGAAATGGTGGCCCATTTACAATGCGGATCGTTCACATGCCAAAATTCGGATGGTCGTAAATGCGCCGACCTACTACACAGACCTTTAACAGGCCGGAAGTTCGATCGGGCTTGATTAGTGTCATTTTTATATGGGTCGTTAATAGGCCCGATGTGACGCTGGGCCACATATGGCCCATGGATTTCGTCTGACGTTAACAGGCCGAAAATCACAACAGCCTGAAAGTGGCCCAAATCTATAGTGGGCCTCTAACAGGCCGAATGTCAGACATGGCCGAATATGATCCAAATCCTTCACGGTCGTTTATGGGCCGAAAGTTTTAATGGCCTATAGATGGGCCCAAATGAAGCAGGACCTTTAACAGGCCAGAAACACACCGGGCCGTAATTCGGCCCAAATACTTAGCGGACTGTTAACGGGCCAGAAGTGACCATGGGCCGCGATGATGACAAGTTTAGGATGGGTCGTTGACGGGCCGATTTGACACTAGCCGTACAGGCCTTAACTGAGAATGTTGGGCCTTTAGCTAGGCTGGTCCATTATGGTCTACAAAATCTTGTGGGCCTTTAGCTGGGCCGGCCCATTATGGTCCGCTAAATCTTGTGGACCTTTAGTTGGGCTGGCCCATTTAATCTTTATGGGCCACTTTTGGGCCGGTCCACGTGTCAACATATCATAGGCACATCTTGCCCATTGGATGAGTGACACCTGTGCCAACGTGGAGCTGACACGTGGTTTCGTCGGCCAATGAGAATTTTACACGTGGAAAATCGGCATTGGTCGTGGCTGTTAGCGGGTTATCGGATCCAAAACCAGACCTGATAGCTTAACAGCGACCCGTTACGGTGGATGCTACGTGTCTGTCACCCTTGACAAAAGCACTTCCATGACACGGCATTTATCGTCATGGAAGTGGACACTTCCATGATGATAATTTTGGTAATGTCATGGAACACTTCTACGACAGCACAGGTATGACTATCTTGATTCTTTCATAAAATCGTCATGGATGTACATGCATGACAGAAAATGTGACCTACTGTGACAAACACGTATCATCACGGAAGTGTATTTTTTTGTAGTGATGCTTAATTGCGTTATGCGATGCTGTCTTTTTACGTATATATGTTGATGCTCTGTAGATAGAGCGTAGATGTTGTGCAGACAAAGAAAATCACATCGCACACGGACTAAACAATGGAACCCGTCTGTGATGTTTTCATCAATCACTCACAATTGTATACCAGCAATCGTTTGCTCACAACACACACGGCTTGTTAGCAGAAATCGCCTGTGTTGTTACCGGTCTTCGCACACGTTTCCGATTACAGACTTGTTTGCCACGTATCACACACATCTTGTTAATTTGAACCGTTTATGTTCTCTTGTCTCAACGCAAACAGTTCATCCGAGTGAATCGCATGCCGTATATCGCACACACCTTGATCTGGCTGACCTTTTCTTTTGTGTTGCCTAATCACAAACAGTTCATCCGAGTGAATCGTATGCTGTATATCGCACACACCTTCATCTGGCTGCCCGTTTCTTTTGTTCCTCCTCGTCACATACAGTTAATTGAACTGAACCGTATGCCCTGCATCACACACGCAACTAAAATCTGGACCGTGTTTGATGCATCCTCCATCGCAAACGTTTTGCACCTTTTTCGATGGTTTTTTTACACCACCTTTGAGATTATTGCTTCGCACACAGTTTCGTCGAAGAGTCTCTGATTGTAGTGTCGCGTTAGCAGCATCCTGTAGTAGTGTATGATGATATGGTATCCTCCTCTGAATGTTCGAGTGGCTTGACATGGCACATGTTCATGCATGTAGTTGAATCAAAACCAACATAGCCTCTATGATATTTATGTTCATGGTGTTCATATCCTACTCATGCTAGTGTCCAATGTTACTTATGCATAATGCATGTTCATGACCGTTGTTGCTCTCTAGCTGGCCGCTTCGCAACCTATTTGCTAGCCTTCGCCTGTACTAAGTGGGAATTCTGCTTGTACATCAAAAACCTTGAAACCAATTTATTCCAGATGAGTCCACCATACCTACCTATATACGGTATCACTCTGCCGTCCTAAGTAAATTTGCATGTGCCATCTCTAAAAACTTCAAATAAATATCCTTTTGTGTGCCTGGATTGTTCATGGAACGACAGGAGGTAGTTGGTATCTTCCATGCTAAGCGGATTATTCTCAGGTCGAGTGTTTATTCACTCGCCATCGCACGAGAAAGGGGCGGTAATACGGATTCCCAGTCCCAAACTGCAAACAGAAAAGAGCTTACAAATAATCAAACAAAAACTCCTATGGATTCATAACCTTTACTTTATCGCTTGGGAACCGCTACTAATGTGTTTAGCATGGAATATATTGATAACTAATGGTTGTGAAGTAAACAAGAAGGGTGCATCTCTCAAAATTTTATTTACCTCTGTTTTAAAAACTTGAGCTCTGGCACCTCTGCAAATCACTGCTTCCCTCTGCGAAGGGACTATTGATACGTCTCCAACGTATCTATAATTTTTTATTGTTCCATGCTATTATATTATTTGTTTTGGATGTTTTATATGCATTAATATGCTATTTTATATGATTTTTGGGACTAACGTATTAACCTAGAGCCTAGTGCCAGTTCCACTTTTTTTCCTTGTGTTAGAGTTTCGCAACAAAGGAATACCGAACGGAATTAAACTTTTGCGATGATTTTTCTTGAACCAGAAGACACCCAAGAGACTTGGAGTGCAAGTCAGAAGAGCCACGAGGCGGCGACAAGGGTGGAGGGCGCACCCAGGGGAGTGGGGCGCGCCCCAGGACCTTGTGGCACTACTAGGAAAAGGGATATAGATGGAATGGCCACTAATGGCGCACCAGACATGTGGTGCGCCACTATTATATAGCAACGGCGCACCATGTGCTGGTGCGCCATTAGTGTGAAAGACACTAATGGCGCAGCAGACACACGGTGCGCCATTAGTAACAATTTTTTTATTTTTCCAAACATACTAATGGCGCACCAGCGCACAGTGCGCCATTACTAGTTCTAACTAGTAATGGCACACCAGCCACATAGTGCGCCACTACTATATTTTTTTATTTTTTATTTTTTTGCAAACTACTAATGGCGCATCAGGGAACAGTGCGCCATTACTAGTTTAAACTAGTAATGGCGCACTTTTCCACGGTGCACCATTAGTGTATATCTCATGGACACTTGATCTCGATCCCCCTCCATCTCGATCGCTATCCCACCTCGCCAGATCCGGTCCCCCTCGCCGCCGAGCACCACCCGCACCTCTACCCCGCTCCACCGGCCGCCGCCGCCGACCCCCCGCACCCTCCCCCGCTCCACCGCCGCCGACGACCCACCGCACCCTCCCCCGCTCCACCACCGCCGACGACCCACCGCACCCTAGCTCCCCTGCTCCACCGCCGCCGACGACACACCGCACCCTCCCCGGCCCGCTCCACCGCCGACGACGACCCCCCGCACCCTCCCCGGCCCGCTCCATCGTCACAAATGAATGCAACTAAAATTGCAAAAAAAAACAAATTTGATTATATTTTCAAATAACAAATTTGATGATATTTTTAAATAATAAATTTGATGATATTTTTTCATATTCATAAATATTTTCAAATAACAAATTTGATGATATTTTTTAAAAAATTATTACTGTTTCATATTCATATTGATTTTCTAAAAAATTATTAGATGCAACAGAAAATAATAATAAAAAAATTACTTATGGCGCACCTCTGGCTGGTGCGCCATTGCTATATAAAAAAATTACTAATGGCGCACCCATCGTGGGTGCGCCATTACTATGTAAAAAACATTCTAATGGCGCACCGCTTCTGGATGCGCCATTAGTAAGTTTCCCCCCTTAGCTAATTCCTCCATCTCCCTCGCGAGTCCACCCGCACGCTCACCGGCCTGACCCACGACGCCGTCGCCCCGACCGTCGCCGCCCCCGCGCCCCCCCCACCACTGCAGCTCCCCCGCGCCGCCGCCCCCACGCCCCTGCGCCCCCCACCACTGCAGCTCCCCCGCGTCTACCCGCCGCCCCACCTCGTCTTCCACGCGCCAAATCGAGCGGCGGCCAGGTAAATCCCTCCTGACCCGCCGGCATCCACCTCGACCTCCCTCCTCCCCTCCATTCCCTCCTGACTCCTCCACCTTCCCTTCTCTCTGCAGGATCGGACGAACTCCATCATCGAGCAGAACCGGGGGGAGCTCCAGCCCTACCCACCTGCGTCCGGCGCAGGTAT
The DNA here is from genome assembly GCF_018294505.1 of Triticum aestivum. Taxonomy (NCBI): domain Eukaryota; kingdom Viridiplantae; phylum Streptophyta; class Magnoliopsida; order Poales; family Poaceae; genus Triticum; species Triticum aestivum. The sequence continues at coordinate 39,082,547 of NC_057811.1, read as the reverse complement.
GCTCATCCCCTTCCCGTCCCTCCGGCTGCCGGCGTCCGCCCTCCCTCTCCCCTGTCCCCCATCTCTGATTGGCAGTGGTTATGTTGATGAATATAAGTGGTGGTTATTTCAGTGAATATAAGTGGTTATGTTGCAAAACCTTCTACTTTGTAATAAAGCTCAAGTGTTTCCAACACATATTTTATATGAGGTTGCATCTGTGTCAACTGTCAAGTTCAGCACTTTCATATGGTATCTCCAGTTCTGAAAAGTAGATTCATATTGTATCTCAAGCAAGTCTCATTTCTCATTATCATAAGGAGTATAGGCAATATTTACTGTCCGAATCATAACCTATAATGCCCACATCAATTTGTTAGTTTATGTTCCAGCTTGACAGTTTGTTTGTTGAAAGCAGTGATGTTGTTAGTTTAAAGGGAGCAAGCTTTGCTGCGCATGAAATATGTTACTCTTTAGGTCCTGGCCATGTTTGGCATGAATAACCTCCAGATAATTAATTATTGTTCGAGTAATAATAAAAAGTAGAAGTGTGATTTAGAGACGAAATCTTCGAGGAGTGACAAACCTTCGAGGTCCCTGCCAAGACCTGCCAAGACACTCAGCAACATAGCATTTAACACCAGACAAAACCTTCGAGGAGTGACAAACATGGCTTGCACTGTTGCACAAGGTGGCAAACACCACTTACTAAAAATATATCAAGCAGAAAACAGTACATAGTAAAATTCATGTAGCTCCATTCAAACAAGACCCTCACTCAAAAAAGTTTCAAATGCAGCCTCTCAGATTTGTTGCATTTGTGGCATCGGTTTGGGACACTTCATGGAGTTGTGCTGCACAATTAACTTCATGGAGAACATTAGAATTTGTGTTTAGTGAAGTAGTTAGTGTACTGTACTTGCAATAGTTTGCTTGGTCTTTCTTTGGTTTCAGTTAAGTTATTGTCAGATTTTCCTCTCCATTGCTCTGAGTGGTGCTTGTGTTTCTACTTGCAGAAATGTACCATGAGTGGTACAATCTAATTTACTATTGTTGCTATATACATCAATGCTTTACTACTAGCCCATGAGTGGTGCTTGTGTTTCTACTTGCAGAAATGTACTACTTGGGAATTTTGTCAACTTGTGATGCTGCTGCTGTACCCCGAGAGGCCCTTGAGTTTGCCGAAATGTCGATTAACTTCCGTTCCGGCAAATTCGGGTACTCCATATGTCCTATTTTCAGCAAAGGTCATGCTAAAATTTTCCGTGAATTTTAGCATGACTTTGCTAAAAATAGGACATATGGGGCACTTGCGACTAATGCATGGGCCGGGGTATCTTAGTACTTAATTAAGTAGGATCAACTGCCCCTTTATTCTTGCTGCATTAAACCATAGGTGGCAATAGAGCCAAGTGATTAGGCCCAACTTAGAATTCTCCTTCCCTTTTCTTGATAGGGTGTATTATTAGAAGATACCCATATATATCAGTCAACCTAGGGTTCCTCGGCATCGATAAACCCTAAATGATGAAAACTTAACTTAGCATTTAGGGTGCCTCATCGTCGACAAACCCTAAATGATAAAACCTTGGCTTTTAGGGTGCCTCGGTGTCGATAAAAATCTAAATGATGAAAGCTTAGGCTTTTAGGGTGCCTCGGCGTCGACAAACCCCAACATATTCTATTTGGATGGCCCTGCTAACCCTTGACCATAAATACTTGACATGGATGTAGCAGGCTTAAAGAAAGAAATGTTTTTAGGCCAACTCCACTGGGCTTGGCTGAAAATGCACAAGTGTGCATGACTAACAATATTCTATTGTAAAGCTAAACAGGAAAGAGGAACCACTCATCCTAACCATTAGCTCTCAAAATTACCACTTCACTTCTTACTACTGAAAATCTTAGACCATCTCCATTCACCAATTGCTCAAACCAGTTCGAAGGGCGTGTTTTCACCACACTGTGGATTATCTTATTGGACCCAACAGAGATGATGTAGTTTTGAATTATGAACATAGGAAATGTCGTCATCGGACGATGAAAGTCTCCCGGGGGAGTGCGACTGGTGCCACGACGGTCGAGGTCTGTGCGACAGGCCTCACCTGGACGATGATCGGCGCTTCAGCATTAAGCTCAAGGAGACCTTCGAAGTTGAAACGGCACGCAACGACGACAAGTGTTTTTTTCATAATTAAGCATGACTTCAACTATTTCAACGTGTAATTTCATCTTTTACAATTCGAGTATAGTTTATCCTATGCCATGCAAGACGCTATGTCTTGGAGAGGATGGATTTTGAAGATCATGAAAATTTTGAAACGAAGAAAATTCACCTAAGGACACATCATGATGTGGATTTTGAAGTAAATCTATATAATGCTGAGAGCGTAACCCATTTTGGTTGCAAAAATTGGGAAGCATTTTGCAAGATGTATGATTTTGATGAGGGTATGCTTGTCACCATGGATCTTGGTGATCCTGACATCGACGAAGACAATATGGACATTTGGGTCCTTGTTGATACGCCTCCAGTTCTACCGCTATGTGAGTTTCTCAAACATAGTTAATTATTAACTAATTTGTGTTGTTTATTTCAAAATAGTTGACAACTTATTTCCATTGACAGCTTATTTTGATTGTTCAAAAAATGTGCGGAACATGCTAGACAAAACCCACTACACCGATGGCTCCGAGTTAACTTATCAGGAGAAAAATCATCTGGTCGGATTTTGTACTGATCTTGAGAATTACAATATCTACAATCAAACTCCTCAAAATTATGGTCAATACGTGCCATTAGTGCACGTGTTGAACTACAGTAACTACCATGGAGATACCCTGGTAAGATTTTTTACTATTACGACATCCGTGCATCTTTTGTATACTTCTAAAACTAGTACATCATTGCTAACTATGAAGTTATTACTATGTTTTTCAACAGAGAGTCCCAGAGGATTGTGTGCCTCATTTGATGTATCAGAATGGCAGCCTTCATGTTTTGAACTTATATCCAGGTCATCCTACGAATCTCAACTGTCCATACCGGATTTCTAGAAGAAGTGGAGACATGCTAATCAGAGAATGGAAAAAATGTATGGACAGTCGTAAGGAGGTTCTTGGAAGCAAAAGGAAGCGCCGCGCAAGAATTGGAGATAGGATGATTTCCATTCTCCATAATGGAGAGTCAGGGTCTATATTGTTTTATGCTATTTTACCTTAAATAGGGTATTTAGGTCCTGCCTAATACTGATGATCATGTGCTAAGAACAATTAAGTAGGGTTGGTTCGATGACTATCAGGATGATGATCGTATGACTTGTTATTAATAACGAGTAGAAGTTGTATGATGATGATTAGTAGGACTTGTTAGGATTAGTATTACTTTCGACAAACTCGCTACTCGCGGTCTCGAGACTTGTAATGTTCTATCTTTGTTCGGTCTTTTGAATTCGGAGACTAATATGATGAATTGTATTCGGAGACTAATCTTCTATTGTATTCGATGAATCTGCTGTTGCTGTGTGGTGCTGTTTATATTCTGTCCAATAATATATTTTGTAATCTATGCAAATATCAAAAAAGAAAAAAATCCCTAATATACATACTAATGGCGCATCACCCCAACGTGCGCCATTAGTGTGCCAAAGGATACTAATGGCGCATCACCCAGCAGTGCGCCATTAGTATGGCAAAGCACATGGGTAAATATGGCCCCCTAGGAGGCGTACTAATGGCGCACCATGGCCTATACTAATGGCGCACTGCCTGGTGCGCCATTAGTATACCAGATACTAATGGCGCACCAGTGGTGCGCCATTAGTAAAAAATACTAGTGGCGTGGTACTAGTGGCGCACCAGTAGTGCGCCATTAGTAGGCAAAACTGGTGCGCCACTAGTAGGCCTTTTCCTAGTAGTGTGGGCCCCTCGGTGACCCCCTGACCTAGATCTTCCTCCTATATATTCTCAGATATCCCAAAAACTTCCAGGGGAGCCACAAAACCACTTTTCCACCGCCGCAACCTTCTGTACCCGTGAAATCCCATCTAGGGGCCTTTTCCGGCGTCCTGCCGGAGGGGGTTTCGGTCACGGAGGGCTTCTACACCAACACCATTGCCTCTTCGATGAAGCGTGAGTAGTTTACCACAGACCTACGGGTCCATAACTAGTAGCTAGATGACTTTTTCTCTCTCTTTTATTCTCAATACAAAGTTCTCCTCGATTTCTTGGAGATCTATTCGATGTAATTCTCTTTTGCGGTGTGTTTGCTGAGATCCGATGAATTGTGGATTTATGATCAGCTTATCTATGAATATTATTTGAATCTTCTCTGAATTCTTATATGCGTGATTTGATATCTTTGCAAGTCTTTTTGAACTATAGATTTGGTTTGGCCAACTAGATTGGTTTTTCTTGCAATAGGAGAAGTGCTTAGCTTTGGGTTCAATCTTGCGGTGCACGATCCTAGTGACAGAAGGGGAACCGACACGTATTGTAATAGTTGCCATCGAGGATAACAAGATGGGGTTTTCATCATATTGCTTGAGTTTATCCTGCTACATCATGGCATCTTACTTAATGCGTTACTCTGTTCTTATGAACTTAATACTCTAGATGCAGGCAGGAGTCGGTCGATGTGTGGAGTAATAGTAGTAGATGCAGGCAGGAGTCGGTCTACTTGATATGGACTTGATACCTATATTCATGATCATTGCCTTAGATATCTTCATAACTTTGCGCTTTTCTATCAATTGCTCGGCAGTAATTTGTTCACCCACCATAATAATTTCTATCTTGAGAGAAGCCTCTAGGGAAATCTATGGCCCCGGGTCTATTTTCCATCATACAAGTTTCCGATCTACAATTTCAGTTTCCTATTTACTTTCTTTGCAATCTTTTACTTTCCGTTCCATACACCAAAAATACCAAAAATATTACTTTACCGTTTATCCATCTCTATCAGATCTCACGCTGCAAATAACCGTGAACGGATTGACAACCCCTTTATCGCGTTGGATGCAAGTTGGTGTTTGTTTGTGCAGGTATTCGGTGGCTTGCGCATTGTCTCCTACTGGATTGATACCTTGGTTCTCAAAAGCTGAGGTAAATACTTACTCTACTATGTTGCATCACCCTTTTCTCTTCAAGGGAAAACCCAACGCAAGCTCAAGAGGTAGCAGGAAGAATTTTTGGTGCTGTTGTCGGGGAGATCTACGCCAAGCCAAGACATACCAAGTACCCATCATAAACTCTCATCCCTCGCATTACATTATTCACCACTCGCCTATCATTTTCCTCTCCCCCACTTCTAAAACGATTTTCGAAAAGATTCGCCTTTTCTTCGCCCCTCTTCCGTTCGTCCTTTTCACTTGCTTTTTGTGTGCTCGTGTGTTGGATTGCTTGCTTTGTCGCGATGGCTCAAGATAATACCAAATTGTGTGACTTTTCCAACACCAATAATAATGGTTTTATTAGTACTCCGATTGCTCCTGATGCTAATGCAGAATCTTGTGAAATTAATACCGCTTTGCTGAATCTTGTTATGAAAGATTAATTTTCCGGCCTTCCCAATGAAGATGCCGCATCCCATCTTAATAATTTCGTTGATTTGTGTGATATGCAAAACAAAAAACATGTGGATAATGATATTTATTAAATTGAAGCTATTTTCGTTCTCACTTCAAGATCGTGCTAAAACTTGGTTTTCATCTTTGCCTAAAAATAGTATTGATTCATGGAACAAGTGTAAAGATGCTTTTATTTCCAAGTATTTTCCTCCCGCTAAGATCATCTCCCTTAGGAACGATATTATGAATTTTAAGCAACTTGATCATGAACATGTTGCACAATCTTGGGAGAGGATGAAATTGATGATACGAAATTGCCCTACTCATGGTTTGAATTTGTGGATGATTATACAAAACTTTTATGCCGGATTGAATTTTGCTTCTAGAAATCTTTTAGATTCGGCCGCGGGACGCACTTTTACGAAAATTACTTTAGGAGAAGCTACTAAACTCCTAGATAATATAATGGTTAATTATTCTCAATGGCATACCTAAAGATCTTCCACTAGTAAAAAGGTGCATGCAATTGAAGAGATTAATGTTTTGAGTGGAAAGATGGATGAGCTTATGAAATTATTTGCTAATAAGAGTGCCCCTATTGATCCTAATGATATGCCTTTGTCTACTTTTATTGAAAACAATAATGAATCTATGGATGTGAATTTTGTTGGTAGAAACAATTTTGGTAATAACGCGTATAGAGGCAATTTTAATCTTAGGCCGTTTCCTAGTAATTCCTCTAATAATTATGGTAATTCCTACAACAATTATTATGGACATTATAATAAGATGCCCTCCTAATTTGATAATAGTGTTAAAGAATTTCAATGCATTGATTGAAGAAAAAATGCTTAAGATTGATGATTTGGCCAGGAACGTGGATAGAATTTCTCTTGATGTTGATTCTTTGAAACTTAGATCTATTCCACCTAAGCATGATATCAATGAGTCTCTCAAAGACATGAGAATTTCCATTGATGACTGCAAAGAAAGAACCGCTAAGATGTGTGCTAAAAAAGATTGGTTTATAAAAGCGTGTTCTTCTAGTTTTCGTGAGAATAATGATGAAGATCTTAAAGTGATTGATGTGACTCCTATTAAATCTTTGTTTTCCAATATAAATATTGATAAAGATGGGACTGGAGATGATTCAACTTTAGTTAGAAGGTGTCCCAATGATTCGGAGTTTTTAGATCTTGATGCAAAAATTGATAAAAGTGGGATTGGAGAGGTCAAGCCTTTAAGTAGAAATGAACCCACTCTTTTGGATTTCAAGGAATTTAATTATGATAATTGTTCTTTAATAGATTGTATTTCCTTGTTGCAATCTATGTTGAATTCTCCTCATGCTTATAATCAAAACAAAGCTTTTACTAAACATATTGTTGATGCTATGATGCAATCTTTCGAAGAAAAACTTGAATTGGAAGTTTCTATTCCTAGAAAACTTTATGATGAGTGGGAACCTACTACTAAGATTAAGATTAAAGATTATGAATGCCATGCTTTGTGTGATTGGGTGCTAGTGTTTCCACGATTCCAAAAACTTTGTGTGATGTGTTAGGTTTCCGTGAATTTGATGATTGCTCTTTAAATTTGCATCTTGCAGATTCCACTATTAAGAAACCTATGGGAAGGATTAATGATGTTCTTATTATTGCAAATAGGAACTATATGCCCATAGATTTCATTGTTCTTGATATAGATTGCAATCCTACATGTCCTATTATTCTTGATAGACCTTTCCTTAGAATGATTGGTGCAATCTTCTATTATATACTTAAGACAAGAGGCAAACAAGCCATTATGTTCGTCCACACAGATTAAATTATCATCACTGCTAATTTTAGATATTAAGGGCTGAGATTTAAAGTTTTAAACGTTACATACAAAAGTTGTTATGTAGAAACAACTCAACATATCACGTACAAATATTGCTCCCACCAGATCCAAACATGATGGACGGGATAGTTAATCAAACCATTATAGGTTGACACACAAAAGGAAGTATTTTGAAAGGAATAAATACGAGATAAAATGAGTCCAACTTGCTCTAGCGCACCGCATAGGCAAGTCCAATACCTAATATGAGTTGGACAAGGTTACGTATTAGCGACTCTCTAGATCGACCGTTCATGGGTGCCTAGGGTTTCTGGCCTCTGAAAGCAACAAGCCGAGGCCCATGACCTCCTCATGCTCCGCGCTATCTCATCGGCGCACCAACGCTGCTGCGAAGGAAGCGGCAGTACAGCCTCCTCATGCAGTCATGCTTCACGCAACGTAATACAGTCTTCTCATGCTCCACGCAACTAGCCGGCACATCGATGCTGAGGCTGCTGCCATGCATGCAAGCAGTGGAACGTCGTGACAACAATCGAAGACATATATTATCATGGACTAGCAAAAATGTCCGTGCGTTGCAACGGGTAATGAAACTATCATCATAAAATCTCACCATCCCATTTATCCTTCCACCATTTTTCTATCATCATGAAAACGCCCTTATGATTTCACCATCATCGTTGCATGAGCCGCTCCATATCCTCGATGCACTCAGGCCACATGTGCACATCCGCGACGCTCATGCTGCCCAGCTCCTTCGCCTCCTCATTTGTGACTATCACAATTGCCTTCACATCTTCTCCGGCTCGCCGTAGGCATCCTAAGTGGCGGCAGCCTTTGGGTTGGCACAACCGGAACTATAGAAACTTAGTTTGGAAGGAGAGAGAGCGGCAATGGGTAGATAGCCAAGGGTTTGCGGGATGGGGAGATCACGCATCACGTAGGGGTGTCGATTGTGATCGTCGCTGATTGATTGCAGCCATTGTTTCCTTTTTGTGAAGAAATTGGTGATGGTTTGGTTTGAGATAAAAACCAGGCGGGGTCACCGAGGACGACGTATATGAATTTTAGGTATGAGCAATCGAGGCTTGCCCCAGAAACAATCCTACCATTTTTTTACTCCTTTTGTACACTTTTATAAGACGTGGTACACAATTCAGACAACACCTAAAATAGTTCAATAGGAGAATCACATCTGAATCCATCTAAAAAAATAACTTCCTTTCTACCTAAATAGTAGAATCACATCTGAATCCATCTAAAAAAAGATTCACGTCAGCATATCATTTTTAGTATTTTTTAAATCATGTTTTAAAAATGTTCGCGCTTAAAAATATTCAAAATTCAAGTACAGTGCCTCCTAGTTTTTTTTAAATCATGTTTTACAAAAAGTCCAAATTCAAAAACTTGTTCCTTTTTAAAAAATGAGCGAGTTTAAATTTTGTGTTCACAAGAAGTATTCACGTATGTTTAAGGATACGGTGCTGCTGCTTGTATTGTTGAATAAATCGAGATTTGGAAACTGACACGTGAAGTTGTCCAGTGCATAGGCTAGCATGGCATAGTCACCTACGCTAGCTCCTCGGTAGGATTCCTGATGGCATACTTTTCCCTTTTTTTATTACTTGACAAGAGCGCACTTTGGTGATGTCCTATAGCGTCCGCTAATGGGCCGGCCCATCTCGGCTTGGTATGGCGACGTACCAATTTTTGTTACAGATTTTGTACCGGACGGACAGACTAAATTTTGTACCACCTCAAGTAGCCATAATTTAAAATATTAAATGGCACCTAAGCGGGACGAAACCAAGAATATCACCTTGGTTTAATAGTAGGTAGATAGATAGATAGATAGATATAGGTATAGATATAGACTTAACCGGCATGAGGAGGAATATGAAGCATACCTTATACCGGTGTGTTAGCGACGGCAACGGCGGCGGCAGCAGCGGCAGCGGCAGAGGCGCGTATGACGGGACAATAGCGCAGCTGCTTGGATGAGTGGTTGCTGCTGACTCGCGGTTGTGGCAGTGCAGTCAAGCCCGACTAAAGGGGTGAACGCACCAAGAGCTACGGCCGATCGCAACACAAACACTGACGTACGCATGTGAACAGGTGCCGTGGTTGATTCTTCATAGTAGATACAACATGGCAACATACCAGCTAGGCCACTCATCCAAAACAGAACGTTTGGTAGTTACAATTAGAGTGAATTGTATGCATGCGTTTGTGAGATGTGTGTTTGTTTTGCGGGGGTATATAATTAATTTCATTAATATTCAATGGTTCTTTAGCGTTTGTGAGATCTGTTTGTTTTGCAGGGGTATACCATTTTGGATATAGAACGCCTATATCTCCTATAATAAGGATCGACCAAATTAATTTTCTCAATGTATTGCATTTATATGATATTTTCTAGCATATTTTATTTTCTCTGGTCTGTTACTGTAAATTTGTATATATGGTCCACCAAATAATTGGCTGCTTTCTGGGAGATGTTCTAGCATATTTTTCTGTTTCTAACGAACAATGACTTCTAATATATAATAGGTTAATGTACCAATTCTAATGTTGTGGCAAATGAACTCTTTGTGTTGTTGTCATGAGGGCAAACAATTGGTACCAATATCAAACGAGATCTCGCATGGTGTGTTATTGGTACAAGTTTTCATGCATTACAGTCTCGCTTCCAAAAATATTATTCTCTTTGCGGACTAGAAGGAATAGATGTAAAGGGTGTTTATGGATCAAGAGAAGAGATCTCTAATTACGGGAGGGTAACCCATGTCTGTGCTGCAAAAAACTGCCCCATGGATTAAAAAGTCTTCATGACCTAGATTTAGTTCAAATTTATACAATAGAGAATTTCCTTCTATAGTTTTCCTATAAAAATATGTTTTTTAATGTTTCTTCTGGATAAGACTTATTTGTTGGATAAACAGTACGTGCATCTCTATTTTAAGATACTCAACGCGAAATCAATAGGTAGCCCGATTTCAGAGTAAATTTAATACACATATTAAATGTTTTTCTTATAGAAATACACTAATGTGGAATACACAATTAAAAGTAGTATACATGGAGGGTTAGTGTGAAAGCAACATGACAAACATGTACTGTATCAGTGGGAAAATATCTGGTGCACCAGAGCTTGTTGTGCTACCGGTGCACCGAACTCGCATTGTGCTTTTAAATTGTTCAAAAAATTCTGAAAAAAATAGCACACTTACACAACATCAATGTAGGTTGTCACAAAATTTCAAGTCAAAATTTGAAGTTAACTCGAAAAACAAAAATGACAAATTCAACACTGAATAGTACATAACATAACTTGGGCTTTAGATTTGGCCCATTATCACACTGATGACAAATTTATAGTTCTTGTATCTCAAAAAATATTTCAAATTTTTATACGAAATTTTCTGATATCATACATTGATGTTGTATTAACATGCTAGAATTTTTTCAGAAATTTTTTAAAAAATTTATGGCATCCGGTGCACCGGTAGCACCACAAGTGCGGGTGCACCGGATACATTCCCCTGTATCAGTTTATTAGATGTATATGCCACGGAGATTTTGTAAGGATAAAAGAATATATGAATGTACGTAAAGAACATACATGAAGAAAATATTGCGTATGGATTTAGGAAGCATAATCATGTTGCCATATTGTGGCTACAACACTATGCATGGAAAGCACAAATTATGACATGCACATAATGAGTTGTTTCAGTTATGCAAAAATTAATGTAAGTTGATGAAAGTGGATACAATTATAAGAGGACAAGCTTTTATAAGATAGAGTAAGAGATAATATTTGTAGCAGTTTCTATTAAATGTATAGTGAAATTACATTGCCTTCGAAGGGCAAGCAACATATGACAATAGATTAAGATGGACATGCATGGAAGCATATAGAACATAAGTACCTGGCTCTCAGAAACAACCAGCTTAGCCTCAAGAAAAGCAATGGTCGGTCAAAACCAGGTAAAGGACTCCACTCTTAAGACTAGGTTACGCCTTCGGTCAGGACCTGGGCCGCTGCAACACAACTAAACAAGCACATGCCATCCAAATTCCACAGAGCTTTAAGAGTGCTGGCTGCGTTAGACTACCACTCACGCCATGTATGATGATGACTTCTTTTAAAGTCCACCATCGGTGTTAAGCTCTTGCCAATACAATCTTAACACATGCACAGGCTTGCATGCATGCATGCATGCATGATGCGAGGATAGACTATTAGACATAAGCTGCTAATATTTCTGCATCAGTGCAGAGACCAGATGGAGAACATAAAGATAAATAAATAAGGGCGAACCTCCAGGGCAGACGTTCGCCTGGCAGTGCGAACGCGCGACACGACGTGGCCGTTCCATCAATCATGATATGCATGGCCATGTCAGATTCCCCGATCGATAAGACGGTTACAATTCACATAAAAAGAATCTCCCTTTTGTTATTTGAAAATGGCTCCAATAATGTTGCCGCAACTGAAGTTTTGCTTGGTATATTGTACTACCTAAGAATTCATTAATTATAGATGACTTAATGTCAACTACTAAAATGTTTTTTTGAAAGAGCATAAGATTGCTGCTATTTCCCCTGTCTATTTATGTTGGGAACGACAACTAACGCTTACAGCCTCGGTTGATGTAAAGCATTTGTCTTTTTTCGGAGAAACCCATTAATATTTGATTATATATTCCATATATTCTGTATTTCGGAGGTGTCGGATCAGATTTCCATGAAGATGGTTTGGCATGGATGCCTCGCACAACTTTTACTTCTTCTGTTTTTGTTCACTGATCTTTATGATATACATGTATTTTGGTACTGGGCTCTCCCATCAGCACATAAGAGGATTATAGGGAGGAAATATTCTGATATTTCATAATAATCTAAGCATGAGAAGTGCACTGTTTCACAACATAATGGCATTCCTACAATTCTTCTCTTCTAAAAAAAGGCTCGTCTATAATGGAGTGGTTTCAATATCTGTAAAATCTCCTATGTTTTGACCAATTAGGCATGTGCCAAATTTACAGAATGAAGTACTTCCAATGGGGTCATTAAAGCTATTCATACATTATTATTGGAGAAAAATACATACTGTGGACAACACTTTCAAACTTAAGAAGGTCGTGTAACACTTTGAGAAATTACATCCATATTTCGAAACAAACTCATGTCTGCTAGAAAATATAGATGACATGATGTTAGATGGATTTTCAGAAAACTTAATAAAGGATTTTTCAATTATTCATCCTTACATAATGTTTGAAGTCTTAGATAATTTACTCTATGTATGAAAGTAAATCTCATATATCTTGGCATTCACATCATTAATGAAGCCACAAAGAATACACGCAAAATGCTAGATTTCACTACTACATAATGAAGTTACATGAATTTTGCATTTCTAAATGTGCAAATGTTTTATGACCAAAATGGTAATGCTGCTAGACATTAGACTATTAGAGTAGATTTTTGGAGTTATAGGCAAGCTCTACAAGTTGCCAACGTAATTTTGGATTCTTTTTTGTCCTGCATTATCTCCAAACAAATGTCATGAAGAAAAAAGGGAATACATTAGACATCAGTATTAAAATTTTAGCCATCAATATTAAAATCATTACAATGCTAGCCGCGCAATTGCGCAGGTCACCCCGCTAGTTATTGATATGAAAGAAGGAAACATTAGATATCAATTTCCGTTAAGAAAAGGCATGGAACACTTTCCAAGAAAGAAAACTAAATTTCCATATGGATCTATTATGAGAGCCACTTATGGATTGCATACCAAAGATGATAACACTTAGATCTATTCATGTTTTATGCCTAGCTAAGGGCGTTAAACAATAGCGCTTGTTGGGAGGCAACCCAACTTTATTTTTGTTTTTGCTTTTAGGTTCTGTTTTGCAATAAATATTTCCTCTAGCCTCTGGTTAGATGTGGTTTTGTGTTTTTGTTAGTGTTTGTGCCAAGTAAGACCTTTGGGATAGCTTATGGTAATAGTTGATTTGATCTTGCTGAAAAAGAAAAACTTTTTCGCTCAGTCCCAGAATTGTTTAAAATCACAGAAGCGCGATAAAATCCTGAATTTTTTTTACAGTAGATTGATATACAAATTGCCTAGGACGTCCTAATTTTTCAGGATTTTTGGAGTTACAGAAGTATGCGAACTATCCAGTTTTAGACTGTTCTATTTTTGACAGATTCTGTTTTTCGCGTGTTTTTTGCTTATTTTGATGCATCTATGGCTAGTATCGGGGGGTATGAACCATGGAAAAGTTGGAATACAGTAGATATTACACCATTATAAATAAAGAATGAGTTCACAACAGTACCAAAAGTGGTGATTTATTTTCTTATACTAACGGAGCTTATGAGATTTTATGTTGAGTTTTGTGTTGTGAAGTTTTCAAGTTTTGGGTAAGAATTTGATGGACTATGGAATAAGGAGTGGCAAGAGCCTAAGCTTGGGGATGCCCAAGGCACCCCAAGGTCATATTCAAGGACAACCAAGAGCCTAAGTTTGGGGATGCCCCGGAAGGCATCCCCTCTTTCGTCTTCGTCTATCGGTAACTTTACTTGAGGCTATATTTTTATTCACCACATGATATGTGTTTTGCTTGGACCGACTTGTATGATTTGAGTCTTTGCTTTTTAGTTTGCCACAATCATCCTTGCTGTACACACCTTTTGAGAGAGACACGCATGAATCGTGATTTATTAGAATACTCTATGTGCTTCACTTATATCTTTTGAGCTAGGCAATTTTGATCTAGTGCTTCACTTATATCTTTTTAGAGCACGACGGTGGTTTTATTTTATAGAAATTGATGAACTCTCGCACTTCACTTATATTATTTTGAGAGTCTCTAAACAGCATGGTAATTTGCTTTGGTTATAAAATTAGTCCTAATATGATAGGCATCCAAGAGGGATATAATAAAAACTTTCATATAAAGTGCATTGAATACTATGAGAAGTTTGATTCTTATGATTGTTTTGAGATATGAAGATGGTGATATTAGAGTCATGCTAGTAAGTAATTGTGAATTTGAGAAATACTTGTGTTAAAGTTTGTGAGTCCCGTAGCATGCACGTATGGTAAACCGTTATGTGATGAAGTCGGAGCATGATTTATTTATTGATTGTCTTCCTTATGAGTGGCGGTCGGGGACAAGCGGTGGTCTTTTCCTACCAATCTATCCCTCTAGGAGCATGCGCGTAGTACTTTGTTTCGATGACTAATGGATTTTTGCAATGAGTATGTGAGTTCTTTATGACTAATATTGAGTCCATGGATTATATGCACTCCCACCTTTTCGCCATTGCTAGCCTCTCTTGTACCGCGTAACTTTCGTCGGTACAATAAACCCACCACATACCTTCGTCAAAACAGCCACCATACCAACCTATTATGGCATTTCCATAGCCATTCCGAGATATATTACCATGCAACTTTCCATCGTTCCATTTATTATGACACGCATCATCATTGTCACATTGCTTTGCATGATCATGTAGTTGACATCGTATCTGTGGCTAAGCCACCGTTCATCACTTTTTATACATGTCACTCTTGATTCATTGCACATACCGGTACACCACCGGAGGCATTCACATGGAGTCATATTTTGTTCTAAGTATCGACTTGTAATTTTTGAGTTGTAATTAAATAAAAGTGTGATGATCTTCATTATTAGAGCATTGTCCCATGTGAGGAAAGGATGATGGAGACTATGATTCCCCCACAAGTCGGGATGAGACTCCGGACGAAAAAAAAGAGGCCAAAAAAATGAAAGAAGGCCCAATAAAAAAATGAGAGAAAAGAGAGAAGGGGCAATGTTACTATCCTTTTACAACACTTGTGCTTCAAAGTAGCACCATGATCTTCATGATAGAGAGTCTCCTATGATATCACTTTCATATACTAGTGGGAATTTTTCATTATAGAACTTGGCTTGTATATTCCAATGATGGGCTTCCTCAAATTGCCCTATGTCTTCGTGAGCAAGCGAGTTGGATGCACACCCACTTAGTTTTTTTGAGATTTCATAAACTTATAGCTCTAATGCATCCGTTGCATGGCAATCCCTACTCACTCACATTGATATCTATTGATGGGCATCTCCATAGTCTGTTGATACACCTAGTTGATGTGAGACTATCTCCTTCTTTTTGTCTTCTCCACAACCACCGTCTATTCCACTTATAGTGCTATATCCATTGCTCACACTCATGTATTCCGTGAAAGTTGAAAAAGTTTGAGAACATCAAAAGTATGAAACAATTGCTTGGCTAGTCATCGGGTTTGTGCATGATTTAAATATTTTGTGTGATGAAGATGGAGCATAGCCAGACTATATGATTTTGTAGGGATAAGCTTTCTTTGGCCATGTTATTTTGAGAAGACATAATTATTTTGTTAGTATGCTTGAAGTATTATTGTGTTTATGTAAATATTAAACTTTTTTTTGAATCATACGGATCTGAACATTCATGCCACAATAAAAAAATTACATGGATAAATATGTTAGGTAGCATTCCACATCAAAAATTCTTTTTTTATCATTTACCTACTCGAGGACGAGCAGGAATTAAGCTTGGGGATGCACTACTGCAGGATGCTGCTAACACGACAGTACGATCAGAGACCCTTCGACGAAACTGTGTGCGATGCAATAATCGCAAACGGCGGTGTAAAAAGCCGTCCAAAAAGGTGCAAACATTTGCGATGGAGGATGCATCAAAGACAGTTCAGATTTTAGTTGTGTTTGCGATGCAGGGCATACGGTTCAGTTCAATGAACTGTTTGCGATGAGGAGGAACAAAATAAACGGGCAGCCAGATGAAGGTGTGTGCGATATACAACATACGGCTCATTCGGATGAACTATTTGTGATTAGGCAACACAAAAGAAACGGTCAGCCAGATCAAGGTGTGTGCGATATACAGTATGCGGTTCACTTGGATGAACTATTTGCGTTGAGACAAGAGAATAGAAATGGTTCAACTTAACAAGATGTGTGTGATACGTGGCAAACAAGTCCTCATGTCAACGATCCGCCTGTACATGTCATAGCTCGTGTACGCCTCCTTGGCCGTGTACACGACGCGAGCTTTGTCGAGTTTCTCCATCTAGGCCGAGTGCCAGGCACGCTTGTCCTTGTTGCACGAATCCTTCATGTCTCTGTAGTAGGGTTCGATGATGGCCTCGGCGAGGTCAACCAGTGAGTCCTTCTCATGCTCCTTGTTGCCCCAAATCTTGTATTGGCCCTGGATGTCGACAAGATTTTGGTAGGCGATGCCTGAATTCTCGAGTGCCTTTACATCATTGGTGATGTCCACCGTAGCGAACATGTAGTGGGGGTTGTTGACAAACCTGGCAAAATGCTCGCAAGGCCTTGTGGCCAGGCAGTAGTGGTAGACGACGACGTGGTGGCGCATGCACATTTGGGCAACGACGACCTTGGGATGAGACCCGGCACGAGCGCGGGTGTACTCGAGGTCGAACCCGACCACCTTGTACTTCTGCTCGGCAAGCAACAGCTCCATGATGTGGATGGAGTGCTCCACCTAGACCGGGTCGTTGGTGTACACCACTGAGAGGTCCATGAACCTTCTGTGGGTGTCCACCACGGCACGCATTGTGAACTGCTGCTCGTTGTCAGCAGCCGCTCAGAGCGCCATTGGAGCCGCGCAGGATACCCTCTAAGAATTTCTCGTGCTGGGTGTGCTTCTTGCAATGGTGGGGCGCGATCAAAAGGTTGAAGAGACACAAGGGTTAAATGGCCGCTGTAATAAATGGGGGCCGGCCGGCCTGTAATCGTCATGTCTTGTCACGGCGTTCATAGCGGATGATTCCAGTGCACGCTTAACAACACCGCACCGCACGCGTTTCATTTGACCACGCGTGGGCTCGAAGAGGCGCCAAATGTATCATTGGTGAGCCTATTCCCGCGCTACCGCGCAGTTTACCGCACAAGCTTCCCGCCCGGCTAATTTGGCCACGCGTCAGCTAGAAGAGGGACAAATCATGGGCGTTTATTGGCAAAAAGCTTTGTAAAAACGAAGTGTGTGGAATGACTTCGGTCATAAGTTTACCCGTGGTGATGAGGTCAAAGTTACACAGAAGGGTGATGATGGACACTCGAGTACGATAATTAATTCTGCGCTCTACAGGGCACACAGTGGAAGAAACCAACTATGTGCAATAAAATCTAAGACCATTGCATATTAAGGTCAAAATAGTGCTACCAATATACGAGTCTCATACGATGCCATTTCGACAATTGTACCACAAAAGCTCTAAATATTACAAGGTTCAAATTCCAGAGTTCTATGGCTCAAATTCAAAGATTACAAGGTTCAAACTGATATTAGAAATGAAATTCAGCTCATCACCTGCAAACGCTCGCGCTGATCCGCTGAACATGGATATCAGAGAGGTTCAAACTAATACTACCACTTCTAAGTCTGGTTTCGAAACCTCACAATTTTTGTAAAGGGGTCAGCCACTGAGAAGTCGTGTATGGGGTTGAGACGATGACTTCCGATTACTCTGTCATCTGAAGTTCCAAAATGAAATTCAGCATTTTTGGAGCCTATTCCATTCTGCCGCAGACGCCGGCGCTGATCAACAAACCATTCATTTTTCCGAAATAAATGTAGGGCAAACCTCATTTCCTTCAGCACCCTTGCTCTGAGAACAAAGAACCTGGCAAATATAATCTCCGGTAAGGTCCCTCAGTAGGAGTTCAAAGTAATTTCTGAAAGATGCATATCTAGGCATTCGACGTGATTGTTATATTGTATCACATTATCCACCACTGGGCCTAATCTTATCTGCAAAACAAGAAAACGTGTTAGTGCCTACATGCTGTTTTGAACATTACTACAGGCCTCTTTGGTTTGCAGGATTTGTAAAATGCACTAACATGCCATCTTCGATCTGACATGATGAACATGGGCATTTGATTACATTCTAGAAAAATGTAGCCTTCTTCACAAGAGGTTGGAGTGGATGAAAAGTTCCCTAAGAAAACTAGTACAGATGAATCCAAAGGAGAAATGCTTATTGATTGTAACCATATGGATTAGGCAACCAATATGGTGGGACATGTATGTACTAAAATCCTCCAAAAGAATCCTTCAGAAATCATAGTACATTGTCATTGTAAACTTGGAAAAAGGTGTCACAAATTGAACTCCCTTATGGTTAACATTTAATAGGAAAGGAACATCACCTCGATATATAGCTTCTCCAGGCACGGAAAGCATCTCAGGAAACTGACAACTTGCTCCAGGTTGGGGCCGATAGATTCTAGTGCCAAGACCTTCACTGTGTGCAGTTTTGGGATCAAGCTTGTCGGAATCATTTTCTGAATGACAGACAAACAAACATCTTCAAAATTACAAATAATGTTAATTTGTAGAAGGAGAGGTAGAAGGCGGCCGTTGTACCTGAACGGGTGTGGATCCAATAACAAGTTTGGAGTATTTGTCAGACGAGTAGCCCACCACTGTCAATTTCGGTGCAGAAATGACACTGATTCTTGTTGGACCTTCTTGATCAACTACAAGTAATCTCTCAAGTGCAGGTGTGTCCTCAATGACCATACCGTGGTACACATCTTGTGATGTCTTCCTGCCGCACCAGCAACACACATAAATAGTCCAGAGAGTCATGGAGGTGATGCGGAAGGTACTCAACCCATTGATCGCCTGAAGACGAAGGTACTCGAGTGCAGTACAGCCACAGAGCAGGCGCTCCATGTCACCGTTTGAGAGGCAGACGGCGACGAGCTCGAGGTGCTTCAGTCGTGGTAGAATAAGAGCGGGCGCGTCATTAAGGGGGGAATGGCAGTTCCTGAACTTGGCGACGCATAGCGTGGGCCCGAGGCGGAGTGCGGACGTTAGCAGTGACCGCATATGCCCATCATCAAAAGTGAGCTCCTCGAGCTGATCTAGGGCGGGGGATCGGAACCAGTCGTCAAGCTTGGCTCGGTCCTTGCCGTTGGAACGGAACTTGCCCATTCTAAGGCCTCTGGTTGGGCCAAGATGACTGTCGAGGATCTTGGAGAACGCATCCAAGCTTTTGCGATACCCATGGCAGAGCTCGTGGGTGTCGATGAGGTCGAGAGGGCTGGAGTTCCATAGGGGGCGCCACCGCCGGGAAAGGACGGTTGTCCGCGCCCCATATTTGATTGGGAGGAGGGAGATGATGGTTGTCAACAAATCATCGGGGAGGCTGTTGATGAAGTCTAGGCCTGCTGGAGTCGCTTGCGGTTCTAGCTCGCCCCGCTCCGCTTGTTGGCAGCCCCATTCTCCACCTCTGGAGTCTCCTTGTCAGTGGCGCTTTCTGATAGAAATGGGAGTACAGGGAATATTTAGTTAAAACAAGGCAATAGAAAAGTGTATTGGTAACTAGAAGTTATTAGGTAGGAATATAGTAAGAAAAGGGAATAACAGTTGGTTGCTTAAATACTACACAATTCATTTGATATTGTTGGGTAAGTCAGCATGCAGATAGTTGAAAATAAAACTTACTTTGAACAAAGTCTGGACGGATGATATCGTCGGGGAAGTTACCATATATCTCATGACCAGGCCCTTTTATGTGCAGTGCAATTCTAGTGC
Organism: Triticum aestivum; assembly: GCF_018294505.1. Taxonomy (NCBI): domain Eukaryota; kingdom Viridiplantae; phylum Streptophyta; class Magnoliopsida; order Poales; family Poaceae; genus Triticum; species Triticum aestivum. Next base: position 39,062,502 of record NC_057811.1, on the reverse strand, counting down.
CAGCTTTCAGTTCATAAAACTTAGAATTTTCTTTCCAAAAGCCAGTGCCAAAATAGGAGTCACCACGTTCATCAAGTCTTACAGTAGCAACGATTGAAAATCCATGGTTTGTGTGCAGTATGACATCCCTGCAGTCCTGATTTATGTAAAGGGAAAGATTATGCACTACAGATTCTGTTGCATAGCAAGGGGCGTGCTGCAGAAAATGATAGGATTGTTAAAGAAAAGATGGTAACATGCAAATATGGGCCCAAATTGAAAGAACTGTACAGCAGTCAAAATTGAAGGACAAAAATCTATAATTAAACAGATAGGGTAAACATGATGTCATGGAAATATGAGAGTAATCGAAAGAACAATACATCATTAATTTTCCTAATATAGAAAGAAGGGGGGAATCCCCTTTGTCGTATATGGTGCATGTGGCACCTTTTATCCAAATGTAGTAATATTTAGAATATGTTCAGGAAAGTAGGCCATGCCAGCCGATTGAGGGTGAGATTGAACATACCGTGCGCATCCTCAAGTCATCTGGTACGGTGAGATGGAATGTCTGGCGGAAGCCGCAAGGTCCTGATGTGTCCGTGCACTGTACACTGTATGAACGGAAGAAAACCTCAAATCAGCTCAAATAAAAAATGAATTCACGGCGATTTCGGTCGGGTGATTAAAGGAGGCAGATGAACTGGGATAAGAGATGAGATAATATCTCATTAAATTAGTTGCCTTGTTGTCCATGAGAAAGAACCCTCAGTACGACAGATTCCCCAACCGAGCAGAGCTAGGTCGACCATGAGGAGCGTCGAGAAAGTCGATGGCAATAGGCGACGGCAAGCGGAAATGGCGAAATGTGGTGGGCTTTGCCGACAGCCTAGCGACGGCGGCATGCGGCGAGCTAAGTGTTTACCGCCGCGATAGGCGGTGCCATGCATAGACGCAGAGGAGCTTGTGCAGGTGTGAATGGGGACCGGAGGGGGTGCCGTGCGGGGTGAGGGTTTTTGTGACGCGGGGATGGTGAGGGTTTTCTTTTTTCTTTTTTGAATTGGGTGGTGAGGGTTTTCTATCCCACAAAGAATTTTGGACGTGATGGTTTGCTAGAGCCAACCGTGTGTGATTGACGCAACAGGCAAAATGAAAGTCATTGCACACGGTTCCAATTTCGGGAACCGTGTGTGATTGACGTACTACCTCCGTCCTGGTTTATTGGTCGCCTTTGTAATTTTTACCAAATTTTGACCAAATATTTAACTAGGAAATGTTTATGCATGTGACTGATACGTCTCCAACGTATCTATAATTTTTGATTGTTCCATTCTATTATATTATCTGTGTTGGATGTTTAATGGGCTTTATTATGCACTTTTATATTATTTTTGGGACTAACCTATTAACCGAAGGCCCAGTGCAAATAGCTGTTTTTTTGCCTATTTCAGTGTTTTGCGGAAAATGAATATCAAACGGAATCCAAACGGAATGAAACCTTCGCGAGGATCGTTTTTGGAACAAACGCAATCCAGGAGACTTGGAGTGGACGTCAAGGAAGCAACGAGGCGGCCACAGGGTAGGAGGGCGCGCCCAGGGGGGTAGGCGCGCCCCCCACCCTCGTGGGCCCCTCGTGGCTCCACCGACCTACTTCTTTCGCCTATATATACTCATATACCCTGAAAACATCCAGGAGCACCGCAAAACCCTATTTCCACCGCCTCAACCTTCTGTACCCGTGAGATCCCATCTTGGGGCCTTTTCCGGCGCTCCGCCGGAGGGGGAATCGATCACGGAGGGCTTCTACATCAACACCATAGCCTCTCCGATGATGTGTGAGTAGTTTACCACAAACCTTCAGGTCCATAGTTATTAGCTAGATGGCTTCTTCTCTCTCTTTGGATCTCAATACAAAGTTCTCCTCGATTCTCTTGGAGATCTATTCGATGTAATTCTTTTTACGGTGTGTTTGTCGAGATCCGATGAATTGTGGGTTTATGATCAAGATTATCTATCAACAATATTTGATTCTTCTCTGAATTCTTATATGCATGATTTAATATCTTTGCAAGTCTCTTCGAATTATCAGTTTGGTTTGGCCTACTAGATTGATCTTTCTTGCAATGGGAGAAGTGCTTAGCTTTGGGTTCAATCTTGCGGTGTCCTTTCCCAGTGACAGCAGGGGCAGCAAGGCACGTATTGTATTGTTGCCATCGAGGATAAAAAGATGGGGTTTATATCATATTGCTTGAGTTTATCCCTCTACATCATGTCATCTTGCTTCATGCATTACTCTGTTCTTATGAACTTAATACTCTAGATGCATGCAGGATAGCGGTCGATGTGGAGTAATAGTAGTAGATGCAGAATCGTTTCGGTCTACTTGACATGGATGTGATGCCTATATACATGATCATGCCTAAATATTCTCATAATTATGCGCTTTTCTATCAATTGCTCGACAGTAATTTGTTCACCCACCGTAGATTATGCTATCTTGAGAGAAGCCACTAGTGAAACCTATGGCCCCCGGGTCTATCTTCCATCATATTAATCTCCCGCTAACTAGCTATTTCTGTCATCGTTTATTTTGCAATCTTTACTTTTCAATCTATACAACAAAAATACCAAAAATATTTATCTTATTATCTTTATCAGATCTCACTTTTGCATGTGGCCGTGAACGGACTGACAACCCCTTTATCGCGTTCGTTGCAAGGTTCTTGATTGTTTGTGCAGGTACAAGGGATTTGCGTGTAGTCTCCTACTGGATTGGTACCTTGGTTCTCAAAAACTGTGGGAAATACTTATGCTACTTTGCTGCATCACCCTTTCCTCTTCAAGGGAAAACCAACGCATCCTCAAGAGGTAGCAAGAAGGATTTCTGGCACCATTTCCGGGGAGATCTACGCACAAGTCAAGACATACCAAGTACCCATCACAAACTCTTGTCCCTCGCACTACATTATTTGCCATTTGCCTCTCTTTTTCCTCTCCCCCACTTCACCTTTGCCGTTTTATTCGCCCTCATTTTTTTACCCGTCTCTTTCCGCTTGCTTCTTGTGTGCTTGTGTGTTGGATTGTTTGTCACGATGGCTCAAGACAATACTAAATTGTGTGACTTTTCCAATACCAACAATAATGATTTTATTAGTACTCTGATTGCTCCTATTACCAATGCTGAATCTTGTGAAATTAATGCTGCTTTGTTGAATCCTGTCATGAAAGATCAGTTTTCTGGCCTTCCTAGTGAAGATGCCGCTACCCGTCTAAACAACTTCGTTGATTTGCATGATATGCAAAAGAAGAAAGATGTGGATAATGATATTGTGAAATTGAAGCTATTTCCGTTTTCGCTGAGAGATTGTGCTAAAACTTGGTTCTCTTCTTTGCCTAAAAATAGTATTGATTCATGAAGTAAGTGCAAAGATTCTTTTATCTATAAGTATTTTCCTCCTGCTAAGATCATCTCTCTTAGAAACGATATGTATGAATTTTAAGCAACTTGATCATGAGCATGTTGCACAATCTTGGGAGAGTATGAAATTAATGATACGTAATTATCCTACACATGGTTTGAATTTATGGATGATTATACAAAAAAATTATGCTGGATTGAATTTTGCTTCTAGAAATCTTTTAGATTCGGCCGCGGGAGGCACTTTTATGGAAATCACTTTAGGAGAAGCTACTAAACTCCTAGATAATATTATGGTTAATTATTCTCAATGGCACACCGAAAGATCTATTAGTAAAAAGGTTCATGCGATAGAAGAGATTAATGTTTTGAGTGGAAAGATGGATGAACTTATGAAATTGTTTGCTAATAAGAGTGTTTATTCTGATCCTAATGATATTCCTTTGTCTACTTTGATTGAGAATAATAATGAATCTATGGATGTGAATTTTGTTGGTAGGAACAATTTTGGTAACAACGCGTATAGAGGAAACTTTAATTCTAGGCCGTTCCCTAGTAATTCCTCTAACAATTATGGTAATTCCTACAATAACTCTTACGGAAATTTTAATAAGATGCCTTCTGATTTTGAGACTAGTGTTAAATAATTTATGATTTCGCAAAAGAATTTCAATGCCTTGCTTGAAGAAAAATTGCCTAAGATTAATGAGTTGGCTAGGAACGTGGATAGAATTTATCTTGATGTTGATTCTTTGAAACCTAGATCTATTCCGCCTAAGCATGATATCAATGAGACTCTCAAATCTATGAGAATTTCCATTAATGAGTGCAAAGAAGGAACCGCTAGGATGCGTGCTAAAAAAGATTGCTTTATGAAAGCGTGTTCTTCTAGTTTTCATGATAATAATGATGAAGATCTAAAAGTGATTGATGTGTCTCCTATTAAATCTTTGTTTTCCAATATGAATCTTGATAAAGATGGGACTGGATATGAGTCAACTTTAGTTAAAAGGCGTCCCAATGATTCAGAGTTTTTAGATCTTGATGCAAAAATTGGTAAAAGTGGGATTGAAGAGGTCAAAATTTAGATAGCAATGAACCCACTATTTTGGATTTCAAGGAATTTAATTATAATAATTGTTCTTTAATAGATTGTATTTCCTTGTTGCAATCCGTGTTGAATTCTCCTCATGCTTATAGTCAAAATAAAGCTTTTACCAAACATATCGTTGATGCTTTAATGCAATCTTATGAAGAGAAACTTGAATTAGAAGTCTCTATCCCTAGAAAACTTTATGATGAGTGGGAACCTACTATTAAAATTAAGATTAAAGATCATGGATGCTATGCTTTGTGTGATTTGGGTGCTAGTGTTTCCATGATTCCAAAAACTTTGTGTGATGTGTTAGGTTTCCGTGAATTTGATGATTGTTCTTTAAATTTGCATCTTGCGGATTCCACCAGTAAGAAACCTATGGGAAGGATTAATGATGTTCTTATTGTTGCAAATAGGAATTATGTGACCATAGATTTCATTGTTCTTGATATATATTGCAATCCTACATGTCCTATTATTCTTGGTAGCCCTTCCTTAGAACGATTGGTGCAATTATTGATATGAAAGAAGGAAATATTAGATTCCAATTTCCGTTAAGGAAAGGCATGGAACACTTTCCTAGGAAGAAAATTAAATTACCTTATGAATTCATTATGAGAGCCACTTATGGATTGCATACCAAAGATGATAATAGCTAGATCTATTCTTGCTTTAATGCCTAGCTACGGGCGTTAAACGATAACGCTTGTTGGGAGGCAACCCAATTTTATTTTTGTTTCTTTTTAGTGATAAATAATTCATCTAACTTCTGTTTAGATGTGTTTTTATATTTTAGTTAGTGTTTGTGCCAAGTAGAACCAATAGGATCTTCTTGGGTGATAGTTGTTTGATCTTGCTGAAAAAGACAGAAACTTTGCGCTCACGAAATAATTATTAAAATTCACCAGAACGTGATAAATTGCCAATTCTTTTTGCAGTAGATCAATATACAAATTATCCAGGTTTTCCTAGTTTTTCATAATTGTTGGAGTTCCAGACGTATTCGAACAAATCTGATTGCTACAGACTGTTCTGTTTTTGACAGATTCTGTTTTTCGTGTGTTCTTTGCTTATTTTGATGAATCTATGGCTAGTATCGGGGGGTATGAACCCAAGAAGGCCCAAACAAAAAAATGAGAGAAAAAGAGAGAAGGGACAATGTTACTATCCTTTTACCACACTTGTGCTTCAAAGTAGCACCGTGATCTTCATGATAGAGAGTCTCCTATGTTTTCACTTTCATATACTAGTGGGAATCTTACACTATAGAACTTGGCTTGTATATTCCAATGATGGGCTTCCTCAAAATGCCCTAGGTCTTCGTGAGCAAGCGAGTTGGATGACACCCACTTAGTTTCTTTTGTTGAGCTTTCATACACTTATGGCTCTAGTGCATCCGTTGCATGGCAATCCCTATCCACTCACATTGATATCTATTGATGGGCATCTCCATAGCCCGTTAATACGGCTAGTTAATGTGAGACTATCTTCTCCTTTTTGTCTTCTCCACAACCACCATTCTATTCCACATATAGTGCTATGTCCATGGCTCACGCTCATGTATTGCCCGAAGATAGAAAAAGTTTGTGAACATCAAAAGTATGAAACAATTGCTTGGCTTTTCATCGGGGTTGTGCATGATTTAAATATTTTGTGTGATGAAGATAGAGCATAGTGAGACTATATGATTTTGTAGGGATAACTTTCTTTGGCCATGTTATTTTGAGAAGACATGATTGCTTTGTTAGTATGCTTGAAGTATTATTATTTTTATGTCAATATTAAACTTTTGTCTTGAATCTTTCGGATCTGAACATTCATGCCACAATAAAGAAAATTACATTGAGAATTATGCTAGGTAGCATTCCACATCAAAAAAATTCTGTTTTTATCATTTACCTACTCGTGGACGAGCAGGAATTAAGCTTGGGGATGCTTGATACGTCTCCAACGTATCTATAATTTTTTATTGTTCCATGCTATTATATTATCTGTTTTGGATGTTTAATGGGCTTTATTATGCACTTTTATATTATTTTTGGGACTAACCTATTAACTGAAGGCCCAGTGCAAATTGCTGTTTTTTGCCTATTTCAGTGTTTCGCGGAAAAGGAATATCAAACGGAATCCAAACGGAATGAAACCTTCGCGAGGATCGTTTTTGGAACAAACGCAATCCAGGAGACTTGGAGTGGACGTCAAGGAAGCAACGAGGCGGCCACGAGGTAGGAGGGCGCGCGCCCGACCCTCATGGGCCCCTCGTGGCTCCACCGACCTACTTCTTTTGCCTATATATACTCATATACCCTGCAAACATCCAGGAGCACCACGAAACCCTATTTCCACCGCCGCAACCTTCTGTACCCGTGAGATCCCATCTTGGGGCCTTTTCCGACGCTCCGCCGTAGCGGGAATCGATCACGGAGGGCTTCTACATCAACACAATCGCCTCTCCGATGATGTGTGAGTAGTTTACCACAGACCTTCGGGTCCATAGTTATTAGCTAGATGGCTTCTTCTCTCTCTTTGGATCTCAATACAAAGTTCTCCTCGATTCTCTTGGAGATCTATTCGATGTAATTCTTTTTGCGGTGTGTTTGTTGAGATCCGATGAATTGTGGATTTATGATCAAGATTATCTATGAACAATATTTGATTCTTCTCTGAGTTCTTATATGCATGATTTAATATCTTTGCAAGTCTCTTCGAATTATCAGTTTGGTTTGGCCTACTAGATTGATATTTCTTGCAATGGGAGAAGTGCCTAGCTTTGGGTTCAATCTTGCGGTGTCCTTTCCCAGTGACAGCAGGGGCAGCTAGGCACGTATTGTATTGTTGCCATCGAGGATAAAAAGATGGGGTTTATATCATATTGCTTGAGTTTATCCCTCTACATCATGTCATCTTGCTTAATGCGTTACTCTGTTCTTATGAACTTAATACTCCAGATGCATGCTGGATAGCGGTCGATGTGTGGAGTAATAGTAGTAGATGCAGAATCGTTTCGGTCTACTTGACACGGACGTGATGCCTATATACATGATCATGCCTAGATATTCTCATAATTATGTGTTTTTCTATCAATTGCTCGACAGTAATTTGTTCACCCACCGTAGATTATGCTATCTTGAGAGAAGCCACTAGTGAAACCTATGGCCCCCGGGTCTATCTTCCATCATATTAATCTCCCGCTAACTAGCTATTTCTGTCGCTGTTTATTTTGCAATCTTTACTTTTCAATCTATACAACAAAAATACCAAAAATATTTATCTTATTATCTTTATCAGATCTCACTTTTGCAAGTGGCCGTGAAGGGACTGACAACCCCTTTATCGCGTTGGTTGCAAGGTTCTTGATTGTTTGTGCAGGTACGAGGGATTTGCGTGTAGTCTCCTACTAGATTGATACCTTGGTTCTGAAAAACTGAGGGAAATACTTACGCTACTTTGCTGCATCACCCTTTCCTCTAAGGGAAAACCAACGCATGCTCAATAGGTAGCAGTCATAAAAAATTATATCATTGAACACTATGCTCAAATACCCATCCAACGATATAATTTTTGCTGACCTGCACTAACATTTTGTTAGTTAAACCTTTGATCAAAATTTAACATAAATTAGAAAGGGGACCAATAAAACAAGACGGAGGTAGATTCCATCAACTGAACTGATTGCATCCATATCCCACGGATAGACATAAGTAAACATAGATTAAACATACTCAGACATAGAAAATAAGCGTACACGTACACAAGCATAGTTCAACCATAAGTACATAGTTCAACCGTCATTAAACATACTCAAGCGTACATAGTTCGATCCCACATCTCATCTCACATGCTGGCACGATCCTGAAGCTTCTCCAGGTACTCGACGCATGCGGCGTGCGTCACCCTGCGAGAATACTTCTGCTTGAAGGAGCCAACGGCCCGTCCTCTTGCATACGCCAGAACACTTAGATACGCGTCATGAAGCTTGTGGCTGCAAAATGGGCATCGATAGCTGTCGTTCAAGGTCCTAATACGTCTGTTATGCATTCCCGCATAAAGCTCCCTCGGGATTTGCCTCTTGTACCTCCTATGGCCATCTTCATCCTCACTGTCCACATCGTCAGACATCACCTATACAAATAGTAAAACAAATTTGGCATCAAATCAATTATTACATGCCGTGAAGTGGGATTAGGAATTTATGGCTATTTATTTATACATATCCAGAGATTTTTAAGCACAGTCGTCTATATACATACCAATCTTGAATAAAATAATGGCACAAACATATGTAGGTCATTCAAAATCAATTGTGAAGTCCTGGCAAGGAATTATTAGCACGAACACTAACCCTAGTCGGATTACTAGCAGAAATCATTTGCACAGATCTGGCTGGATCTATGACCAGCGGTGAGTAGAGAGAGAGAGTGTGGCCACCGCTGTCGTGTTTAGATCTGGAGAGGACGAGACAGTGTGAAGAGAGCAACACTAGAAAGCAAGCGTGGAGGCTCCTGCCTATATAGTGGAGTACTAGTTTTCTTTTGTCTACCGGCCGGAGCCGGCTTGACCTCGGCAATGACTGTCGAGAAGTCTTCATGCACGTGCCCGGGAGGCGCAGTTGTCGTCATTTTTTGATCTGAAGCACCGGATTATAACATATAACACGAAAAAATGCCACATGACAAGAAATCATAACCTCACTGCCCAAAGGAGACAAGATGAATCCCGACGGACAAACTAGACAAGGATCAAAGCTGAAATTAAAGATAAACTCTAGAAAAGGGGTTCGTCGATAGATGTCCTAATTAACATAGCCGGCTTGACCTAGATGGCAGCCGAGTACTCTTCGTGCATGTGCCCCCAATGACTAGCCCAACTCAGTTGTCGCTGTTTAACCCTCGCAGTGATCCGAAGCATATGACACCTAATTTTGCAAGATGACAAGAAACATTTTTTTAGATTTCTCACCAGAACTACAACCCTGTACAACACAGCCTGCACGATATGTAGACGATAGACAATCCAGGCGTGTCTGCTGGAGTCTGGTCACATGCATGGACGAACTGATCTTCCGTGTCTTGCAGGGATCGTCCAGGTACCAAGGTGGAGTATGTACTTCTATTAACTCACCCGGCTTGCGGAGAGCGGCGTGCCAGACCGACCGACCGTCTGGGGTGCGACGCAAACGCGACGGGCGTGCTGTATACTCCGTACATGTGTACCGCCGTTTTCTTGAGGCTTTGCTCCATGGCGCAATACATGGATACAAAATTACTACACTGTACTATTTAAGGGTGTGTTTGGTTCGGGGACAAAGTGTAATGGAATGTCATGGTTCCATTCCAGTGTAATGGGTTTGTTCCGTCCTTGTGTATGGTGTGGGTAAATTGAGGGAATGGAATGGTTACATTTTGGTGTTTGGTTTGACAGATGGAATGGAATGGATTTGTAAGTGATCATCAGTTCATCTATGCAACAAAGCCAGGTAAACATTGAATTGGATTTCGAAACAGGGGCTTGAGCATCAACTAATCGGATTGAAGCATTTTTTCTTTGAGCATTGATGAATTGAATCCATGCGACAAACAACGGTGTGAGCTATTAATCTGACTCAATCACAAGATAAACAGTAGCTACAAGAAAAGAAGCTAAAGCTCAGCGTGGCAGCCGGTTGGATGCGGGGCTTGGCCTTGGCGTCCCCACGCGCGACCACGACTCCGAGCGGCACGATCTCAGGCGCGGTCAACGGCCGGCGTTTGGAGCAGCTGCTCCGTCAAGCACGGTGGCTCGGCGCTTCCCGGCGTGTGCCGCCATTGTTGCCCTGCGGCAAGACCTCCACTGGCGAAAGAAGGCGTAGCAGATCAAAGGAAGATGGCCGGCGGCACAGGTAGGAGGTGGAGGGCCGACAGCGCACATCGCGGGCGGGGGAGAGACGAGGGAGAATAGCCGCACAGAGGATAGGGTTCGAGAGCGAGAGAAGCGAGCGGAGGCCGTTCCGCGTCGTTCCTCCGATTTGGAGGTACGAGTGGATTCCGGATCTGGGCAGAATATTCGGTTTGCGAGCACGAGCCTGTTCCGGTTCCAGTTGTCTACCAAACGCACAAACGAGGCCCAGGAACAGGTTGGACCCGTTCCATTCCAGTCCATTACGTAAACCAAACACACCTTAAAAGTCGAGGGCGGGGCTTTTCCCGCGTGGTAGGCGCGGCAGTTCCGCCTAATCGGTTCGACAGAGACGCGAGAAGATGAGGGAGTAGGCTGCTGCAAACGTAGGCTGTGTGATTTGACAGTGAGTTACTGCTGGACAGGTGGGGCCCGGTGATTTGACTTGCCATTATCATTTTAACTGCAGCGCTATGACCGGCTTGAGTCTCCCGATTCCTGACCACCTCCATACAGGTGCCTCTCCCGATGCTCCACCATGTAGAGGCTGGCTCTTGCTTGAGAGCCCACTCCTCCACTTTTTCCTTGCCTCTTTCCCCCACATATACAAAAATGCCATGTAAAGCGGGCTTATAGCCCACTATTGTACTTGATCCTACAGGTGCTAAGCCTGCCACATAGGCATAAAGTCTGATGTGGCAAGTTAATTAAGAAGAGAGAGACTAGTTTGGTGACCCCAGGAAGAAACGGTGCTAAGCGCGTGTACCTAGATGAAGCAAACTTAGCAACAAAAAACTAAGCACCTATGCATTGGGGACTTGAGTTGCTAAGCCATTTAATGCCCATAGCACCTCATCTAAGCACCATTTCATTGGAAGAGGTCACTCCTTGGCAAATCTATCTATTATATATAAAAAGTACTTAACGGGCTAACTAGAAAAAAGAGAATTAACTAGAAAATCCCACAAAAATTAGAAACATCCAACCTTTAATTTTACACATCAGAAAACCACAACCGTAGGATGCACTTTAAAAGTAATTAAATTACCCACCAATGCCATCCTCTTTACAATAACGTGAGAGACTTGGTAAAAGTCTAAAAGCTTTGTCTATATAAAACTTGTGGAAGGTTGCATCGTGGGTCCTTACAATCACGTGGGACCAGATATTAGAAGTCTAAAAGCTAGGCCATCGTGGAAGAACCTGCGTCTTGAAAAACCCTAGCTTTGACGATCAACACGTTTCCACATCGCCGCTGCTGATCCATCCTTCGCCACTCGCCATGCCTCCTCCACTGGCCTTGATAGCTCCTCCTGTACCTCCTCCTACCAATATAATCGTGATGAGGGAGCTGTGGAGGGATGTAAAGTAGGATCAACGCATAAATAAGCTCCAGATCTAAAAGGCCATGATGAATTGTGATGCATCGTTGGAACCTCCCAGCTCACAAATTAGGTTACGCCTCCTCACCCATCCTTCAGAACCTCCTTGGAGATTGTAGTGATGCAGTGCATCGTCTTATTCGGCATCATCGAGCTGCAACTTCGTCTCCTCGAGCAAACGAAACTTGCCGTTGAGACACGCCGATCCTTTATTAATATGTCTGTATACTCGGTTTTTCTGTTCTCCCACCTGTAATCTAATATGATTCTGCAACCATGCTGCTATTGCTTATGATTTTGTTGGATAGATTAACTGAGTGTTGTAAGTCAATGTCGGGTTTAGAAGAACAGGAGTGATAAGATGATTTGTTTGGTCTCAAACTCTGTTTAGATGTTTACTATGTTGTATTAAATAAATTGGCATAAGTTTGCTGCATATGCAATTACAGGTTCAAGATCTTAGATAGTAGCACTTGCTTGATCTAAACTGAATCTGTACAGCTAGATGCATTAAATCTATTAGGAAATAGAAAAGCTAGGAATCAGATTATCCAACCACAAAATACGCAATGTGTACCTTAAAGGGATAATTCGTTTTTCATACAGATGTGCTCACTCAACCTTTTTGTTTACAGGTACTGTTCTACGTACATGTAGAACTATTCAGAAGTTAATTTAATCCTTTGCGTACTCCTTGGAGATTGTAGTGATGTAGTGTATCATCTTATTGGGCATCATCGAGCTGCAACTTTGTCTCCTTGAACAAACGAAACTTGCCCTTGAGACATGCTGATCCTTTATTCTTACGTTTCCATCTACTCGGTTTATTCTTACGTTCTTCCCTCTGTAATCTAATATGGTTCTGCAACCATGCTGCTATTTCTTATGATTTTGATGGATAGATTAACTGAGTATTGTAAGTCAATGTCGGGTTTGGACGAACAGCAGGGATAAGATTTTAGATGTTTACTACTCCCTCCGTCCCAAAATAAGTGACTCAAGTTTGGAAAGTTAGTACAAACTTGAGTCACTTATTTTGTGACGGAGGGAGTATATGTTATATTAAATAAGTTGGCATAAGTTTACTGCATCTGCAGTTACAGGTTCAAGATCTTATGTAGTAGCAGTTGTTTTGATCTAAACTGAATCTGTACAGATAGATGCATTAACTATGTTAGGAAATAGAAAAGCTAAGATTCAGATTATCCAACCACAAAATACTCAATGTGTATGTTAAACGGATAATGTTTTATTCATACAGATGTGCTCACCCAACCAGTTTGTTTACCAGTACTGTTATACGTATATGTAGAACTATTCAGAAGTTAATTTAATTTGATGAGTTTTATATAAGAGATCCTTTAACTGGATCATTTGTAGAAGGCAAGAGTCATAATGTTGCCCTTCTGAAGATGTCTATTATTTCTCAGAGAAAAAAATAAGTACGAGTTGTACTTCGGTACAATCTCTTTTCCTAAAAGCTCAGGTATTTCCATCCAATTTAGACTCAATCATCCTGTTTAGTGGTTTACTTACTCTTAAATTAAATAAGTTGGCATAACTTCACTGCATATGCAAATAAAGTTCAACATCTTACGTAGTAGCAGTTATTTGATCTGAACAAAATCTGAACATTTTGGTACATTGACAGTGTTATGAAAATGGAAATACTATGAATCAGATGATCCAACCACAAAACAAGCAATTTATATGTTAAATGGAAAATCTTTTATTCATACCGATGTTGCTCACGCAACTTATTTCTTTTTTTTGGTATATGTAGAATTATTTGGAAGTTCATTTAATTGGATGTGTTTTATAGAAGAGTCCTTTAGCTGGATGAGTTTTATAGTAGTGAAGAATCGTATTGTTGCCCTTTTGAAGGAGTCTGTTATTTCTAAGTAAATATAGTATGAAAATATTTCTGTACATTTTTAATAAAAATCTCAGGTACTCGCATCCAATTTAGATTGAAGCTCATTTCTGCTACATATTCACGCAGTCTCCATAAAGAGTATTCCTGCTAGCATACATACCTTGATATCATACAACTAATGTAGTTATATATGCTTATGATCGCTTGCCATGAATATTGGCAAAGCTGTCCATTCATAGTATCTTATCATTCCATCAGAGATATGTCTTCATTCTTTATTGTAAATACAATTTTCCTTAAGAAAGTCTTCTTACATAGGGGCTCTCTCTCAAGCTTTGTTCTATTTGTTTTGAAATTATCTCCCATGTTGTTTACTAAACAATTTGAATTGGTTTAGGCTATAATGTTTTCAATGTAAGATGCTAAACAGATTGGCGGAAGCCTATCAGCAAAAAATATATTGATTTTAATTGCAGGGATATGATGGAAAGCTCGCGTGAGTTAGGTCAAGGTAGTTTTGTCCAGAAGAGCTAGAGGTTGAATAGTTGTTGTGGACTATTTACAAATGCAATATTCTTTAATGGGTCTGCAATTACAGTTCAGATGTGGAGTTACCAAACAGGAGCTACCTAAAACTGAAGGGCTACCAATAGGAATCGCCGCCAAAAGAAGACTATTTGATGGTTTGAACACATGTGCTGCCTAACAAACCCAAAATGTCTGTGGTGCTCCCCCATAGGTAGGTATTCACCTGTTTCGGGATTCTGCAAGACCATTATGAACCGCCAGTCCCAATCGATTAATGCATGATTCCACCAACTGTCAAGTAAAATGATCATTCTTATATAGGATTGGTCATTGCTAATCTGGCAAGAGTGATCTAAGATGTCAGATAGAAATAATAACATATACATGCTACCTTCTTCCTTATTGCATTTTTTCTCAAGTAACTCGAGTTGTAAGGAGTATTAGTCCATGTGTATGTTTGTCACAAGTTCACAACAGTGCATTATACGTTTGTTGTTCAATTCTCCTGTTTATGTTATAATCTAACGGGTAGTCGCCCCTCTATCACAACAGTGCATTATACTATATATAGTATATTGAAAGACTTGAATAGTTGTGTAATTATCAACTCGGCAAAGAGCCTCTAGAGATTCCACCGGAAATGAAGCACACTGTATGGGATATCTTTTCATATGATAAAATCAACTTCATTCATTCTGGTTGAGCCTGCAAAGGTACAAATACCAAATTGTCCAATGTTGTGATTCTTATGGTTGTTTGTGGCTAGGGTGTGTCATGCTTTTCTTGGAGTAAAATATCTATTTTGCTCAATGCACATCAAACTTTGGTAGAACCTTATGCCTCACAAAGAATTATACTTTACAAGCACTTTTTGTACACCCCTGTATTCAGATGCATCTTAATGAAAGAACCTTATGAAACATGAAAAACTATTTTAGGATTGAACAACATTTTTTTTGTTCTACTACTTAATGAAAGGAACAAGAGAATGATTCTATATATCAATGTAATGGTAATACAGATAACATAATGTACATTTTACCTATCAAAAGCTTATGAAACTATCTTACATATACCATGAATGTAAAGCTAAAGTACAAATGGTTTCTATGTACAGAAGTCAACCATTTTCTATATATAATCCTTTCTTTACAAGAAACCCAATATTTATTAATTCAGTTTATATTAATTTGCTATCCACAAGGATGTTGGAGAAAAAAATATGCAACCTATAAAGATTTATTTTTGAGCGAAGTACTATGGAAGATGTTTCTTGAAATCATGGACAATGTGAGATCAAACTTAACTAAATCAAATGATCATGCAAACAAATACCTACCACGACAGATTTAATGGATATGTGTACTATATGTATAAACTCCCAACTTTATGTATGAATTTTTTTTAAATGACTATTTTGCACATAGTTAGCAAATTTACCGTGCCTAAATGTAAACAATGATACTTAAATCTATGTTTAGAAAATAAAATATAAAAAACATTGGAAAAAAGCAACAAAAATGATATATTAATATAATATGCATGACGTGTGTGATCATAAAAATAGTTAGTGCGACATACATAATTAACAGGTAAAATTATATATGGATAATAGATATTCAAAATTACAAAATCATATGTCCTCATCATTCAACATTACAAAATACTAGCCCGCGCATCGAGCGTGCCACTTTCCTAGTGCAATAAATACTACAAAGAAAGAGATAGAGAGAAGTAAATAGAAAATACTCTTATAGCCAACCTTATAGCTAACCTTGGTGTATGAGTGACTAAGTGATGACTATGTATGACATGCCAACATCAGATAGCCTAACGCACCGTGTTAAATCTCCAAGGGCGCGACCGCGCGAGCGAGGCGATGGTCGTGGTAGGCGCGACCATGATACGGGCTGCTGGCAGCCCTTGGATCTGAGATCGAACGGTCGCATGCTAAGTTGCTGAAAATTTGCAGAATAACCCTCCAGGATAGGATATTCACCCATAGGTCTAGAATCACGCCATGCAACCGTTCGATCTCAGATCCAAGGGCTCTCAGAAGCCCGTATCATGGGAGAATGGAAAGCTTCGTATCACTTGTAATTTTCTCGACGCTTGACATGACATCGAAAGCCATTTAATTGGGCGTCGAGTAGACATGACATCTAATTGGGCCCCCATAGTATTGTGCATGAATCCATTTATCCACCAGGCAAGCCACTACCCTGCCATTCGCACCCCCCCCCCCGCTCGACAATTTTACAATCGATAAACCGCTCCTAGTCGTCCCGTCCTTTCACATTACGGCAGTTTCACTAATCCTAACACTACAAAAAAAGACACATCCGTGACATTTTGGGCTGAACAAAAATCTTTTCTGTCATACTTATGACACTTCTATGACGCTAATTGTGACAAAACCCGGTATCATCATAGATGTGGTGGGGTCCTACTTCTATGACAAAAAATCATGACAGAAAATGGGCTTTTCGTCCTGGGCGGGCCGGAGACGCAGCTGCATGACATTCTTTGGGCCGTCCATGACGGAAAAAACCATGGTAGAAGCAAGGGCGCGGAAAATATCGGGGAGTCCCCGGTTACGGTGGGTGGTCGGGGGCCGAGCGATGCGCGTTTCTCTCGTACGTACGCGCGTGTGTGCGAGGCGTTGGGCTCTGACTGAACCCGAGCGAGGCATTGGGCTCTAACTGAACCCGAGCGATTGCACTGCAGGCTACGCGTTACTGAACCCGAGCGATCGATCGATGGCTGTTCACTGAACCCGATCGAGCGATTCCTTCGCTACTGCTGCTAACTGAAGCCGATCGATGCTGCCTCTGGATGAACAGTGAGCGTTGCAGGGGGGTTTGGATGAACAGTTCTCGGTGGGGGTGGATGAACAGGACCCTATGGTGTTGCCTCTGGATGAACAGTACCCCGATCGTTCGAGCCGGTTGGGGCTGGATGAACAGGACCCCGTGGAGGGCAGGATGAACAGGACCCCGTGGAGGGCAGGATGAACAGGACCACCCCGTGGAGGGCAGGATGAACAGTAGACGGTGGAGGGCAGGATGAACAGTAGCTCGTGGAGGGGTGGTTGAACAGGAGCCCGTGGAGAGGCCTGGTTAAACAGTAGTCGGTGGAGTAGCGCGCGGTGGAGGCTGGATGAACAGGAGCCCGTGGATGAATAGTGGTAGGTGGAGGCTGGAGGAGGTCAACGGTGGATGAACAGTAGCCCGTGGAGGCTGGAGGGGTCGACGGTGGAGATGAACAGTATCCCGTGGAGTCCCGTTTTGCGGTACGCCACACCCCTCCCGATGAACAGGACCCCCGTTTCGACCGTAGCGCTCCAACACAAGTCCGTTTCCTCCGTTTTGCGGTACGCCACACCCCTCCCAATCAACAGGACCCCCGTTTCGACCGTAGGAGGTCCGTTTCCTCCGTTTTGCGGTACGCCAGACCCTTCCCGATGAACAGGATCCCGTTTCGAACGTGGCCGGTCGAACACAAGGTCGTTTCCTCTGTTCTGCGGTACGCCAGGCCTCGTTTCCATCGGCTGTTCCATCCAAGCCCTCCCGATGAACACGACAACGCATTCCGTTCTGACCTAGCCGGTTGGCTCCCCATGAACACGATGACGACACTGTTTCTCCGTTCTGACCCAGCCATGTACACGAGCCCTGGCCGTACCCTGCCCATATGTACGTACTTGGCCCTATTTTCTTTCTTGCACCCTGGCCGTTGTACGTACGTGTACATGCTACGTGCGCACCTCTACATCGACCAGTATGTACGTACACATTCGCGACCAGAATGACAACGCTACGTACGCTTCGACCAGGTGGGTCCCGATTGTCAGGCACTTCCTTGCCTGCGAAGATGTAGCTGGTGGGTCCCAGCAGTCAGGGGGGCGAATTGTTTTTTTATACCCGTACGCACTTCCTTGCATGTGAAGATGTAGCTGGTGGGTCCCAGTAGTCAGGGGAAATATTTTTTTCACGAAATACGGTGGCCCGTCCGGTGGGTCCCCGCTGTCAGGTGGAGGAATAATTATTTTGCGCGTAATAAGGACGCACTTCCTTGCTGCAGCCGTGGACCCAGCTGTCAGCCTCTCCACGTACAATCCACGTCCGATGGAAGCCGTTCCTTGACCACGTTGACCACGCCGCGCCGAGAGCACCAGGGCGGTGGACGACGGCGAGGCCTAGGAAGGGGACGACGTGGAGCCGGGGAAGACGCGGCAATGGATGCCCACGTGTAGAGGAGTATGACGATTCACTGGTTCGCTGCGGTGTGAGGCTGCCGTCGTCGCAGAATAACAGGGGGTGTGGGTGAGTAGAGGGATGGCCTGGCCAGTGGTGGGAGTAGTAGGGGGTGGTGAGGCCTCCCCCGCATGCCACGGGAGGCAGGAGCATGAGGCACGTCCGGCGTTGCTTTGGGCGGCTGGAGCAAGAAGACCAGAGGTTGAAGAAGCACTACGGCCGTTGGCTGGACATCGTACGGTCACTGGAGCTGGAATCGTGCATATTGACTAAGTTGACAAAGCCCTCCGTCCCCGTCAACTTAGTAGGCCCACAAGTCAGCCTGCCACTATACTGGGTCCCAGCTAGCAGGGGGAGTATTCATTTTTTTGTGCGTAATAAGGAGGCACTTCCTTGCGTGCGAAGATATAGCTGGTGGGTCCAAGCTGTCAGCGGCGGTAACGTTTTTTTCGCGAAATACAGAGGCCCTTTCGGTGGGTCCCAGATGTCAGGTGGAGGAATCATTATTTTGCGCTTAATAAGGAGGCATTTCCTTGCGTGCGGCCGTGGACCCAGCTGTCAGCCTCTCCACGTATAGTCCACTTCAGATGCATGTCGGTCGTTGACCACGTTGACCAGGCCGCGCCGAGAGCACCAGGGCGGTGGACGACGGCAAGGCCTAGGAAGGGAACGACACGGAGCCAGGGAAGACTCGGTAGTTGTTTCCCACGCGGAGCGGAGTACGACTGTACGAGGGTTTACTGATTCGTCTGCCGTCGCCGGAGAATAACAGCAGGTGTGGGTGAGTAGAGGGATGGCTAGGCCAGCGATGGGAGTACGGTGGGGCGGTGAGGCCTGCGCGGCAGCACAGCCGGCCGCGGGGAGGAGGGAGCAGGCAGTCCCGCCGGCGCTTGTTTGAGCGGCTGGAGCAGGAAGAGCAGAGATTGAAGAAGCACGACGGCCGTTGGATGGACATCCAACAGTCACTGCTTGTGCGTCAACCTTTTTTTAGGAAAGCCTCAAATCTGTGGAAAACATCATACAACCCATCTGCCATTATTTCTAATAATTTACAGCCCATTTGCTAATTCTTAAGGGTTTTTTTGGAGCCCATATTCTTTTTGTTAGCATTACAGCCCATATTGTGGCCACGGTTAAAAAATTATACGAAATTTTGCATATTTTGGTGCGGTCCGAACTGTTTTTAATCCCGAAATTTCGAGTCACATTCAAACTAATTTTAAAAATAAATGTATATCAATATAAAATCCAACAAATTGTCCACGCATAAAAATCAATGCAATTTAAAATTTCAAAATGAAAAAAAGAAATTTGAAACTAATTGCCAGCTTGATGTGTTTTAAATATGTACAGCCCATTTCTCATTACTGATAGGCCATTTTCTCGGCCAGCCGAATGAAGCTCTCCTTGTCTTGCAAGATTTGCAGCCCAACAGGCCTGACAAAGCGACTTACTTGGCAAATCACAAAAAACTGGGTTGTGCCCGTGGACCCAGCTGTTAGCCTCTCCACGTACAGTACTCTTCCGATGGAAGTCGGTCGTTGACCACATTGACCATGCCACGCCGAGAGCACCAAGGCGGTGGACGACGGCGAGGCCTAGGAAGGGGACAACGCGGAGCCGGGGAAGACATGGCAGTGGATGCCCACGCGGAGAGGAGTATGAGGGTTCACTGGCTCGGCTGCGGTGTGAGGCTGCCGTCGCCGCAGAATAACAGGGGTTGTGGGTGATTGGAGGGATGGCCTGGCCAGCGGTGGGAGTAGTATGGAGGCGGTGAGGCCTCCGCGGCAGCACAGCCGGCCACGGGAGGCAGGAGCAGGCGGCACGACCGGCGCTGCTTCGGGCGGCTGGAGCAAGAAGACTAGAGGTTGAAGAAGCACTATGGCCGTTGAGTGGACATCGTACGGTCACTGGAGCTAGAATCGTTCATATTGACTAAGTTGACAAAACCCTCTGTCCCCGTCAACTTAGTAGCCCACAAGATAGCCACCCACCATGGTGGGTCCCAGCTAGCAGGGGTATTCATTTTTTTGTGCGTCATAAGGAGGCACTTCCTTGCGTGTAATAAGGAGGCATTTCCTAGGGTCCGACCTGTCAGCGAGGGGAACGTTTTTTCGCGAAATACAGAAGCCCTTCCCGTGGGTCCTAGCTGTCAGGTGGAGGAATCATTATTTTGCACGTAATAAGGAGGCATTTCCTTGCATGCGGCCGTGGACCCAGCTGTCAGCCTCTCCACGTACAGTCCACTTCCGATGGATGTCGTTCATTGACCATGTTGACCAGGCCGCGCCGAGAGCACCAAGGCGGTGGACGACGGCGAGGCCTAGGAAGGGAACGACACGGAGCCAGGGAAGTCTCGTCTGCCGTCCCCGGAGAATAACAACAGGTGTGGGTGAGTAGAGGGATGGCTAGGCCAGTGATGGGAGTACGGTGGGGCGGTGAGGCCTGCGCGGCAGCATAGCCGGCCGCGGGAGGAGGGAGCAGGCAGTCCCACCGGCGCTTGTTTGATCGGCTGGAGCAGGAAAAGCAGAGATTGAAGAAGCATGACAGTCGTTGGATGGACATCCAACAGTAACTGCTCTCGTGTGCATTATTTCTAATAATGTACAACCCATTTGCTAATTCTTAAGTATTTTTTTGGAGCCCGTCTTCTTTTTGTTAGCATTACACCCCATATTGTGGCCACGGTTAAAAAGTATACGAATTTTTTGCATATTTCGGTGCGGTCAACTGTTTTTAATCCCGAAATATCGATTCACATTCAAACTATTTTGAAAAATAATTTATATAAATTTAAAATCCAGATAATTGTCCACGCATAAAAATCAACGGAATTTAAAATCTTGTAATGAAAAAAAATTGAAACTAATTCCCGGTTTGATGTGTTTTAAAAATGTACAGCCCATTTCTGGGCAAACCGAATGAAACTCTCCTCGTCTTGAAAGATTTGCAGCCCAGCAGGGCTGATAAAGCAAGTAGGCCTCGTTTGGGTATTTCTTTAAAAAAAATAGAACTGGGCTAGCCATTTTCAGCAAGAAAAAAACACAACTGGGCTCATGATGTGGTAAACATAAATAAAACCCTGGCTAGACGGGCCACAGCCCCCGCACAGCCCCGTTGTTACCCTGATCCGTCGCTAAAACTAGTATAAATAACTGGTTGGGATTTGTTAGTTGTTACAATATTTCACTCTAAATTAAACGACTGGCAAGCCATTTGCCTTGCTTCAAAGAAAATATGACAGTCACAGCCGAGTTGAAAAGGGCAAGAACATCTAACTCCAGCTTACAAACTGTACAAAAGCACGAGGGTTAATTGTTCATCAGGTTTACAAAAAAACCCAGGTTGAAAAGGGCAACAACATCTAACTCCAACACTGTTTTTGGCAGTCACAGTCAAATGGATCGGTCAGGTCCATAGAATGAACATCCTGGGTCGTAAAATTTACTGGATTATGACCACAATATGTTGTAAATAGAAGCCCGACACGTTCAGAAGCTCTTTTGCCCACCTGAAACTCCTTTTTTTGCTCTTCCACATACCCATCCGTCAAAACCATGCTGCTGATAAACTTAAGCCTGATGGACAATAGTAACCTCGCATTCAGCAGGAAGAATGTGACAAATCTAGTGTTTGCACGGTTGGCTACATATCGTTCTAGCGTTATTGTCTTCAATCGAATCTCATGAGAAGTGAGAAAATCCCGATGCTTACGAATCCACCGATTGGTTATAACTTTCTTACCCCGTCCTGTTGCCTAAATAGACATGAAGATTGAAAACAGTTAAGGTCTAAAAAAGAGTGTCGAAAGAGCAACAGCTGAACGGTTAATTCTAGTACACTATATGCGGGCTTCCAATGTGCGTGAAATTATCACCTTTATATACAACTTCTCCAGACATGGAAAGCATTGCAGCAAGCCAATAATCTTGTTCAGATCAAAACTATTCATTTGGATATATAAGATCTTGACAGAATCCAGCACCATTGATAGGCCATCCATGGAGAAACTCTTCATTGAGCATAGAACATAATATTAGTACAAAATGTGTACTCCAAGATGACATATAACTTATGCGCAGAAATTTAAAATGCAGCTTATGGTTACAAGTGTAGATGATAATGTAAAGTACCTGAAGAACTGTGGAGCCAAACACCATATTGAAATGAGCACAGAGATCATGTATTACACCCAAGGTCTCCAGTTTAGGCGCAGAGAGGACGGTTATTTGCAACGGTGAATAACTAGAATCAATGATCAACCTTTGAAGTGAAGGGGCATCTTGGATGATGAGCTGCCTTCCGTCAAAACAAATTCCAATTCTTACAAGGTTAGGCGACTTTATTTGGAGACAACCGATTCTAACTGTGAAAACAAGCACCAAGCACTCCAGGGCAGGGCAACTGGAGTGGATGATGTTGTGCAATGAGGCCTCCGATATACGAACCCGCACAAGTGAAAGTTTCTTCAGAAATGGGAGTCGAAGGTTTAGTACCAGATTGTCTGGTAGGTCGCACAGCGCAAAGGTGGCGGTGTGGAGAGAGGAGGAAAACCGCGAGATGGACATCGGTGCTGAGGGCACAGGTAGATGGCGTTCGGTATCTGGTAGGTGATTTCCAGGGGAATAGTAGAACTCAAGCAGCTGTAGTTCTGTGAATTCAGGGGATTTCAGCCAGGCGTCCACCGTGCAGGGCATGGTATGCTTGCTCAGGTAGCATGACGGGATGCAGAGGCTTTGAACGGAGCCCTGGTGGGAGGAGATGATGGCTCTGGGGATTTCAAAATCATTGAAGAGAGATAGCTGACGACAGTCGAGATTAAGGGGCACGGCGCGCCATAGAGGGCGCCACCGAATTGAGAGGACTTGGGTGCGGCAGCAATCCTTGGTGGGGAGAAGCGAGATGATCTCCCCAAGGACGGCGTCCGGGAGATCGCTGATGCGGTCCACCCGAGATTCTACGGGTTCCTGGGATCCGGTGGGGGCGGGGTCGCCGCTTCTCCCCGCGCTGCCGGGTGCGGGATCTACAACAGGCGTCGCCGCTGGCGGGAGCCTCATCTTCTTGGCGCTGGGGTCAGCCGACTCCATTTTCCTCGAGGGCGTCGCGTCGCGCTCACGGATTTGAGCAGAGTAACGAATGACGAGCCTAGTTGTAGTGCGAGTGAAGAAGAAGGGGAGCTGGGGTTTTTCTGTAGTAGTGAGGAAGAAGGGGAGCTGGGGTTTTCTGTAGGAGTGAGGTGAGGAATTTGGGGGTACGAGTGGAGCGAGCTGACGTGAGGTGGGTGGGAGTGAGGAGGAAGAAGAACACCCAGGTTTTTTTGGGGGCGGTGTGCTGGGTGTGGGTAGCGCCTCTCATTCAGTAAATATATGGACTTTTGAATTGATTTTACTATTTACTAGTGTGGATGGGCTGTTTTGTCTTGGGCCCAGAGAAACAATTACTACTAGTACAGTGGAGACACTCTACAGCTACCCAGAAAAACAATTACTACTAGTACAGTGGATACAATACCGCTTCTGGCTCCTCCTAGGTCATCGAAACGTCTCCCTCTACTGAATGCCGTTATACTTTTGTTCACCGACATGCGGGCCATGCAGCGCGCGGGCCCAAATGCCATCCACCAAATTAGAAGGCAGTATGCAGGCGGAGAGTCACCCCGGTCGTAGCGCGGCAATAACGAGCCGTCGTATCACAAAACCCCACCTCCCCGCAGTCTAAGTTTGACGGACGAAGCAACCATCATTTCACTCTTCGCTGAATCCCCTTCTCCCTCACCGTCTTCAAGAAAGGCAACACTCGCATCTGCCACTGTTCTTCTCTCCCAACGAAGGGAAGGTAAGCGGATCCGTGATGTTGGTATATTTTCGTTCAGAGAAAAAAAAGAACTTTTGCAAAGCAGTAACCGATCCTCACTCTCTTTTTTGTTTCATTGTCATTGCGATTGTGTTTTCCTTTCAGTGGTCTCCTAGTATTCGTCAGTTTCATGATGGACCAAGGAGAACCAGGCAAAGATCTGCCGATATTGGAGCAGACGCGGGAGGCTGATCCCCACGAGACAGAGAGCTCCAAGAAGATGGAGGCAGCCACCGAGCCGACCCCAGATACGCTCACGGCCACTACTGAGATGGTCAACGCCCCGTTTGAGGTTACAGCCCCCGTGGCACTGCAGGAGCAGTTTTCCCCTTCGAGGATGTGGCCCCCCCTGCTGAGCTGCCCAAGGTGATTTTCTTCTTTGTTGATCTCGATTGTGGTTTTTCATCTAAGTATGTGGTGATGAATAATGCAAAATTTTATTAGCTTCGATGCCATGCTATACATAGTGGTTTAAATAACTTGTGTTTCTTATGCTGGAAAGTAATTCAGAAATTGTTTTTGTTTCAATTAGAGCCCTGATGTAGACAAGGATTGTGTGGTTGTACATGTCCCTCGCTATGAGGCGAATGACCTGAATATACGCACTGGGAAAACAGAGTTTTTAGGCTGTTGGATCCTGGAAGCCATTTGCGCTTATACCAATGAAGAGTTGTATTCCAGCCTCACTGTTGTCAGGCGTGTTGTCCAGGGTGTACTGAAGCACAAGAAGTTCAAAGCTACTCCTTCGTTTGTGAGGCATACTGTTCTTGTCAAGCTTACGCAGGAAGATGACGTGGCATGCCTCCACAAACAAGTTTATGAGTGGCAAGGCCACAAGGTTTTCTTCATGAAGGTTCACAGGATTGAGCTGCTGCCGGACGTCCTCGATGATGTTCATGGCAAGGTTCGTCTTGTGTCCAGCCCAAATTAGATCGAGGCATGAAATACTTGCCCCAGCTAGTGTTTAATAATAGTTTGGATTCTGTCTAATTATCCGAACCTTGCCTGTTATCGAGCCCTCTGGGGCTAGTACTCTGTTTGAATCCGTCTATGGGAACTACTGCTACTTCTGTGTGCCCGTGAATCATCGTAATTGTTGCCGAAACAGATGCGTCCTCACTAGTTTTATCATACGGGCAGTGTGTGTTTTGATGAAATAGAGTACTCTTTCGAGAACTGTGTGCCGACGTATACATAAGTACTTCTAATCACTGTTGGTGCTACCCCACTTGTAAGCAGTTGTGCAAAACACGGCACATTGGCTCAGCTCGCTTCAACTCTAGGCTATCGACCAGCTAACAATCAACAATCTGCTGTCTGACATATAAGGAACTATGTATCTTGTTACAGTGGTTCATGCATTTAACTGAGGCCACAATGTAAATTCCAAACGTTCACATGCTAGTCCAGCGTTCATGTGGAACACTCACATTAAACTCGGCTTCATAAAAAACTTGAAAAGCATAAGTTAAGCAATTTTATACATCTCAATGATTCATAGAACATAACAAACATATACTAGTTAATAGCAAAAGACAAAGTTGTGAGAAGGTTTACAAATCAGGAAAAAACAAGCAAGGCTTCTCTGAGCAAAGGGCCTCCCGGCAGGCTTAAATTTCCTAGACTTCACTCTGGTTTTTTCTTGCTACCACCATCCAGGGTTAGGTTCTCTCATTCCAGAATAACCAATTATAATTGTCTTCTCAGCTGGAATGCTGAACTGAACCATGCAGTGTACTGACCAGCTAAAAGTCTTGTGCATTCCACTAAATTTAAGCGCCTCTATTTGCAGAAATAAGCAGACCACAATGCCTCTTGTCTGCTCACCTGTCCCAAAAACCTCCGTGCAGCCGTGCCAGCTTGTCCTCGGTCCATGGATGAACTGGAGGAAAGTGCATTCCGGACTAGGATGCAGATGTTTCCGCTCGTCCCTGCACTGCAATCAGGAATGTATGAATCAGCTTCTTTTAGATTGCGTTGGTCATTCTACCTAGTAACTACCAATGTAGGAATACCTGGAAGACGGGTGGTTAGACGACGGCAACGAGGGATAGCCATCTCATTTTGCACAGTTCTACTAAAACTGAGGTGTGTGCTTTTGATTGCGCAGATAGAAACGATACGGAGACAGACATCCCGAAACGATATGGAGACAGACATCCCTGTTTGCGCAAATACGAAATACGGTTATTTAAACAGTGATAGATATTTGCAGTGGCATATGATTAACATCAACATCTATTGTGTTATAATTGGCACTAGATTGACAGTATGAAAGTGTCCTTAAGTAAGTAGCATCACATCACATCAACACTGCCACTAGATTAACATGCAGAACAATAGCATTAGTATTACTGTCATGAGAGTAGCACATGGTCAGTAAATGTGCAATCAAATTTGTGCAGTTCCATTGGGATGAAGCAATGTTAGCGGTGTGAGATTTAAGTGTAACTGCAAAAACACAATTCATGGGAAATAAAGCAAGACGGAAGCACTTCATAAAATGGTGGTGGCATTGCTTCAATTTATCGACGGCACTAGACCATTACTTATAGTGACATTAGGTGGCATTGCTTAATGCTTCATGTGATTTTACATTAACGGTAGTGATATGGGCGTAGGGACAGCAGAGGCATAAAGTGGTGAGGCAGATGTGGTTGCCGAGAGCGGCAAACACTCAGGCAGCATGTCTGCATTTGTCCCATTTTTTATCTCCTCGGCGACATTTTCCTATGTGAGCACAGGAAATCTAGAACTGCTCATTCTCATTTGCGTTGTCCCCCAACACCCGTCACTTTCTTTCCTTTTTCAACCAAGAGATAGGTCCACTTCCCCCCACCCTTCGCCATCCACCATGCTTTCTTCGTCTTTTCAACCAAGAGACCGGTTGGGTAGCCAGTATCTACTACTTTCCCCCGTTTCCTCTTAGAACCAAGTCCTAGATTCATGCTACAGCTTTCCCACTTTCTTCCCTATTTGAACCAACTCTTAGAGTCGACTTTATGAACTAGCTTTACCTCTAATAATAGTAAAAGTCTAGGTGGCTTTGGAAAAGCGGACGGAAGTAGAAAAAGATAAACACGAAGCCAAGTGGGGAGCTGGGGCAGTAGAGCAAGGCAGGTTTCGAAGGAATATATACCTGAGGGTCGTCGGCATGTGGCAAAGATGGCGTCGGGAGGCCACATCTTGGCCACAATACCGCAGGGAGGAAGAAGGGGTCGAAGGCCCTTCGGAGCCGGCGCTCTCTCGGAGAGAACGGCATGGCCGCTGATCGGTACGCGCGGGCAGCCGTTGGTCTCCTCCCTCACCGCCGATGACAGCGTGAACGTTGCACCTACACCCCTGCCCCGGTCGAGGTTGTCCGGCCGGATTTGTGACCAGCCATGAGCTGAGAGAGAGTGTCGCCACCTATGTCTTGCTTAGATCTGGAGAGCATGAGAGAGTGAACAAGAGGAACCCTAGTAAAGCAAGCACTAAGGCTCCTGCTTATATATGTAGTGGAGTGATTTTGTTGTACCAGCTTCAAAAAAATGCGCTCCTACGTGTACCCGCGAGTGGGTGTGAGAGAACTAGTGCGTGCATGCACCGCTTCTCTTCGTGAGAGTACAATATACTATGCCCAAAGAACGTTCGCCACAAGAGTCGTAGTATAAGTGTGTGACGTGTGAGCTAAAATAAAATGTGCGCGACGTCTTTTGTTTTTTAGAAGTTTTGAGGGTAGGGTGTGAAGAGCACATATGTGTGTGACGTCTACCTGCAGATAGACGGTGGGTGCGAGAGGACTCGGGAGGGTGTGTGTGCGTGAGAGAGAGGGGAGCACGTATCAATGCAATGCATGTGTCTGTAAATCATTATCCGACAAACATTCGCCACAAGCCTTTTCCTGACGAACGACGTAAGAACCGTTAGATCGGCATCCGACAGTGTCAGTTTTGCCATGTCATTTAACAGAACAGCCACTCCTCCTACACACAAATCTTCCACGTGTGTGTTAGCAACTGCCGTATGCTCCCTCCGTTCCAAAATGCAGTGCATATAGCTTTATTGAAAATTCGAACCTCGCAAACTTTTACCGAGTTTTCGTGTACCAAATTGCACATGTAGATTACCCTGTATATATCATTTAATTCATCTTCGAGAGGTAACTACAAAGATGGGGGAGGAGTCTACAAAGAAAGACCATCGTATCACCTGCAGCAATTTCAACCATCCTTTGGTGTGGAGGAATATCATAGGAACTCTATATGATATGATTTTTATAGGATTTTTTCCTTTAGAGCCAATTGGTTCATAGGAATAGATTCATATACTCCACATTTCAAAGGAAATAAACATGATATCATTTCTATAGCTTTAGAGCCACTTGGTTCATATGAATGGATTCCTATACTCCCATAATTTCAAAGGAAAATAAACATTAGCGTATATTCAATAGAAAAGTTCCTATGATATGAATCAAATTACATATCTTTTCTAATCCCTCCTCATAGGAATTGAGATACATGACATCTCTAGATTCAATAGAAAAGTTCCTATGATGTCAACCAAATGACATCTCTTTTCCAATCCCTACTCATAGGAATTGAGATACTCCATGTCATCTCTTTCCCTACAACTTCCGTGTAAACATCTTATATTCCTAAATAGCTAGTACAACCCACTAGTAGCTTTTTTCCAAGACATGCAACTATGGCACAAGAACTATATAGTGTGCGAATAACTTGAAAGATGGTTGCTGGATGAAGCTAATCCGACAGTGCAAAGATGGCAAATCCGAGCACTACTGGTCGTTGGATATCATCAACATTCCACCAGATCTGCCACATGTACAATTTAGAAGACTCCATGGTTGAACTTAAGCATAATGCACAAACCTCAAAACACATGCACTTCTCCTTTGTCCTAGAATCTTCCGTATCATAATTGATTTTTTTTAATGAAATGCCATTATTTGTTTTTTACTTTATGCTTTACAATGCACAACACCATGAATCTTAACATTTTTATAAAACTAATTGATTTTGAATGAGATGAACTATAAGAACTAAACGAACATCTACATCATGCATATATGACTCAAAGCTTTACATGCTATAGTGTGTATTTATTCATAATTTGGTTTCGAAATCTCATGCGTTCAATGCATGTGTACCTTACTAGTTTTGAGTAGAGTAGCAAATTTCAGGCGGCCCCGGGTATATCAAAATGCAGGGCCCATGCATCATTGCCTTTCGGTCGAACCTACGTCCACAATGTTTTGTACGTACTATATCTCCACTGGTCCCCAAACCCAAAATGCTGCCTCATTCCCCTAAAACCAAGCGGCCCACACATATTTAAGGCGTCGACTCGAACTCAATCCCTCTCCCATTCACTACGACGTGGCCCCGCACGCCCTAGTAGTACTCCTACAAACCGTACCGCCGCACGCATCATCGGTTTTCTTCAAGAGGACGAGGGAGAAGCCAATTTGTAGTGGAGGCGCTTTCAAAAAAATGATCTGTAGTGGAGACCCCTACCCTAGGGTGCCCTAGGTAGCTGCCACACGCATCATTGGTTTTCTCTTTTCTTTATGCTCTTGCGCCCTAGAGTGAAATGATGGTTTCTTTGTCCGTCGAGCTTAATGCGGGAAAGGTGGGGCTTTGTGATTTGACCCCTCATCGCTCATTTTCTAGTACTGCGGCGCTACGATCGGGGTGCCTCCAATTCCAACCGCTGCTTCGAACTATAATTTGGTGCATCGCACGTGGAACAAGACGGTGGATGAGCCACATGACGGCCAAAGGGGTCCTGTTAAGTGTGTCGCCATTTCGTGTGCGGACTGACCCTGCTTGAGTCGCTACGCCAACACGACAGGTGCAGCCTACCACTTGGTTTTGCCAGTTAAATTCTCAACCTAGAACGACGTGCATGCCATGTAAACCGATACGGAGGAAGTATAGTAGTAAAAATGAGGTGATTTTACCGAGTGATCGGCGGGGGAGCATGGCCTGTCATGCGGTCCCACGTGTCATGATGTACCAAGGCGATGCGCGTGTCCCTCTTGAGGCAGAAGCAATACTACGTGGTTTGAGATGATGGCGAACCGAAGTGTGAAATAATGGTTGCTTCGTCCGTCTGGGAAGGTGCGGCATTGTGATTTGACATCTCATTGCTCATTACTACTACTACTTGGGCGGTACGATTGGGGTGCGTCCCCCCTGCTGTTCTGCACTGTTATTTTGTGCTTGACACGTCGACCCGGTTGCTATATGTCCCACATGTCGGCGATGGGAAGTACATAATTCATGAAAGCGAGCGTCGACGGAGGAGTACAAGACACGGCTTGGGTTTTTGCTGCTTCGCGCGATCCATCGATACAAACCCGGACTAAAAAAAGGCGAGGGCGGATCTTTTCCCGCGCGGCAGGCAGGGGAGTTTGGCATAGTCTGTTCAAGGCAAGGGGGCAGGAAGGGAAACAAGCAAATAAAGGTTGAGCGACTTAGTTTTGGGAAAATTTGATTTTACGGAGTACGTACCCACTAGGGTTTATAGGGCTCATCTACAAAACATTCGTTTTTCCGTTTTATAAGTCTCAATTCTACTACTAGTAGTAGTACCATCACATGTTGGATTTCGAGGTGCGTTAGATCACCCGATGCAAGCAATGTCAAGAGAAAACTCACCAATGCATGTAGAAGTTCATGGAAATTCAGTGGTCATTCATGCATTCGTTGTAATTAATGCCTTGGTAAACATAACTTCTTGAGAAAAACGAGCGTATTAATTGCTTGTGCAATCTAGGAGTACGAAATTAATTCAACCACTCACCGTCTACCTTGGTTGGAGAGATTTTGAAATTGAGCCATAAACTAGAAAGGAGGGAGTAGTAACTTTTGTCTCGATTACTATTTGTGGCCTTGTATAGATGCAAAATGTATTTTTTTATAGTGGCCTTGTATAAGTAAATGGAGGGAGTACTAAAGGACATATATATTCCAAACAATATGATAATCTCTCTAACCAAGGTAGTAGGGACGAGGAGTAAACGGAGGGAGTACTAGTAAAATTTTCTCCTCGTCCTGCGAGCCACCGCGCGCGTGGGCGAGGGAGCGGGCGTAAGGCGTAGTAAGCAAGCTTCACCTCATCCTGCGAGCCACCGCGCCCTTGGGCGGGGGAGACGGCATACTAAGCAAGCTTCTCCTTGTTCTGCGAGTTGACGGGACACATCAAAAGTACTCTAGTGTATAGAGCCTTGCCTCTAAGGTAGGCCCCACATGGTTTGCCTCTTTTTTAACATAACGCGAGTCGCAATTTGTTTGTTCACCCGTGGTTGACAATCCTCCCTCCATCTAGTGGACAACCAGTACACGTGTCAAGTTACCACGTGAGCTGCCTTTTCGTACATAAATGAGCTCCACCGTGTACCCGCGTGGGTGTGGTTGGGAAAGAGACGGGAGTACGTGCGCCGTGCGTGCACCTCTTCTCTATGTGCACGTCCCCCACCTACGTGGGTGTGTGTAAGAGGGACTATAGAGATACCAACCTAGACATAAAGACCGCTACAAACATCAATGTTCTGCTTATCACAGATAAGATTGATTACTACCCGTAACAATCCATGTCCTTAACAAAGGGTGCATGCACGTATAGGTTGAGCGTGTGTCTTGCGTCGTGTGCTGTGTGCATGCAGGCGTGCGAGTGTTGCGTGCGTGCAAGGGTACGTTTCAGTGTTGCATGCATGTGTGCGTACGTGCGTGTGTTCGTGAGTGCATGTGGACGCGTCAGTGTTGCACGCCTGCATGCGTGCGTGTGTTCGTTATGTGTGCGTGTCAGTGTTGCACGCCTGCATGCGTGCGTGTCTTGCGTGCGTGCATGTGTATGTGCAGGGTGAGGCTACACGTCAGTCGACTGACTTTTTCATCTCTGGTCATTAGATTTTCCAGCCGTTGGATACGAAATCAAGGGACTGCAGTTTATCATCAAACTCCACCCCCCTGAGCCGCCAGCCACCACCGGCCGAACCGCCGGCCCCCATCGCCCGCGGTCGGCCGTCACCTCCACGCCGCCCCGCCCGCCCCGAAACCACTCCTCACCGCCGGTCCGCCGCCGCACCGGCCATCCCTCTAGGCCCCCCCGCGCCGAGCTTTTTCTCTGGCGATCCCCACCCCACCGCCCAATCAACGTGCCCCCCCACCGCCGTCGACTGCCAACCAGAGGTCTCATGACTTCGAGTACCCACCGGCCACTAATTTATTACCATTTCTGTCCTTCATATACGCGCTGACGGGTGGGCCCTATGGTAATGTGCGCTGCTGAATGTGGACCGTTTGACTGGTCAATTGATCGTGTCATCAACAAATTACGGAGCTATATGGTGAGCCAGTGACCGTATGATCACCCTAAAATGTATTTTATTAACACAGTACAGACTCAAACTACCATTTCTTTCTTTCATATACTGGCTGACAGGTGGGCCCCATGGTTACGCGCCCCGATGGTGCAACACTAGTTGCGCCACGTGGAACGTTTGACTAGTCAATTGATTGTGTCATCAACAAAATACGGAGTTGTACGGGTGAGCCAGTGACCGTATAATCATGACATGTATTTTTTTAACACAGTATAGATGCAAGGGCTCATATATACGCGCAAGCACTCACCGCTATAAGCGCACACACACGCAGACCCTACCCCTATGAGCACCTTCGAGAGAGTGGGCCAGCATATGATCTTGAGATTTTACGAAGTCACCATAGGTGCCTTGTAGTCGAGTGGAACGTCTCCTCCCACCGAACGCACATTGCCGGAAAATACTGAAATTAATCCAGGATAAATGCGAGCACTGGGACTTTAACCCTGGTGGGCTCGAGAAACCACTGTCCTCCTAACCATCCAACCACATGTTGGTTAGCACGACAAAATGTATGTGGTGACCGTGATGAGCTTATTCTGAAGTCCAGTGACCATATCGTGCTTTTGCTTCAAATACAATGACCGTAAGTGTCGTCAACAAAATACGGAGCACGCATCAAATGCAAAGTCCGTCAGTGTCATCAAGAAAATACGGAGACGTATCGTGAGCTAGATACCGTATGATCACCACCAGAATGTATACGGTGACCGTAATGAGCATATTCTGAACTCCAGTGACCGTATAGTGCTTTAGCTTGAAATACAGTGACCGTCATGCGTGAATGTGTCGTGGGCATGCATACTTTTAGAGGGCCGAGAGATAGTTTGTGTGCGTACGTGAAAGTGGTGTAGAAAGAGGGGATGTTCGGTGGAGACAAGGAGAGATATGCCCTTTGTTTCTCTTTCCTGTGACTAATATTTTAGGAGAATATATAAACATTCACAATGCAGAACAAATATTTTTGGATGCACCATGCAATTAACTTTCATGTATAACATTGTACTATTGTATATGCTTATTTTCTTAGTGGCCGATTGCGTGTGTGTTGTGGTGGGTCAACATGAGGACCCATGGGTCGGTTCCATCCTGCGCCACATAGGTTGGATTGAGACGCGTTATACGAAGACCCATGTGGAGGACTCGGCGTACAACACGAAGCTAGCTACCAGAGTCGCGGAGGACTCTATCCCCACTGGTGATAAGTCGACTATATATGATTTGTAACCCTAGGCCCCCGGTATATTATAGAAGCTTGGGGGCTAGTTCGTCGATAGTATACACACACGCACAATGCCTGGTATTCATGTGTACTTTGTACACACCCCTATCACTAATATACAGTACCGGGAGTAGGCTTTTTCCTCAACTGCAAGGGTCCGAACTAGGGTAAAACTTTGCCTCGTATTACCATCCAGCTTAACAGTCAGGGATATCCTACCGAATGATATGATGGAATCATATCTGCCAACTACTAAGAGAGAGGTGTGTCTGGGGGGGCAATGTGTGCGAGAGAGGCCTAAAGATAATGTGCGTGCGGGAGACACGTAGGCACATATATGTGCGTATAGAGGGCTAGTAGAGACGGTGCGTGTGTATAGATGCATGTGAGAGAAATAGTGTTTTCCAACTGAGATTAGTGAAAAGAGTGGTACATAGTAGTCAGAAAGAGAGAGAGAGAGAGAGAGATACAGAGAGAGCATGTGTGTGAGACTCCCCGACACCCTGAGAGAGATTGTGAGCATGTGTGAAAGAGAAATGCCGATGCATATAAAGTGTGTGCACTTATGCGGTAGATAGAGAGATATATAGCGCGTTCGTGAGAACGGGCGGAGGCATAGTGCATCTACGTGTAAAAGGCGGTTCTACGCATTAAATTAAAATATAAATGGCATTTATTTTTGGATGAGATCATGAATTTTGCAAATTGTGTATGGACGAAAATCGGTCTATCAGACACCCATACTCTATTGAATTCTAGCATGTGCATGTGTTTATTTCATATTATCGATCCATAGAGTGAGAGCGGTTTGAAATATAGGCAATGGATGCTTTTGCAATTCATATATAAACATCAATTAGTGCACTCCATGTTGTTAGTGTGAAGCACTTTATACATTTGTCACTTGCATGGATACATCCAAATTGCTAGCTACGAAATAGAATACATGTCGAATTCAACATAAAGGGGGTTTCGAAGATTCGAATTCATAGGAAGTGCATTCATCTATTTGAACCCGAGATAATGGCATTTGTAAATCAGATTTAAAAGGGGGCATCAATCTTTGTTGTGCGTTTGAACAAGCTATATATATTCATACGCATGTCTAATTTTTTTTTGCAACCAAGGAGATTATATCTGGAACCATGCATGAACTGAGGTAAGTTGCATATTTTTTAATATATACTCGTGCACAATGTATATTCAAATGTACCACCTCCATTCCAAAATAATCGTAGCTTTAAGATTTTCAAGAGTAAAGATTTGTGAAGTTTGACAAATCCTGAATGTTCAATTCAAGAGAACCGAAAACGTTAATGCTTTTGCTCCAAAATATTGAACGAAGCGCCAAATAGGCCTCTGGTCACCCGAAACCGCGCGAGAATAATGTTTGGTGGTAGGAAATTACTGTCCTGACTCTGGCCCGTGTAGCCTATCAGCCCGATGTCCAATGGTCTAAACCAGGGTACGTTTGTAACTTCACCAAGACGCCAGTCTCAACCGCCTCCGAGAAGCATTCATACGCTGTGGGCGCCTAAACACCCATGCGCTCGGCCGAAATCTGTCCCGCCCACATTTGGGACACCTGAGATTATTGTCCTACCCCCAACCCATAATATGTCCGAAATTTTAGATGGGGGAAAAGTTTGTAACTTTCCCCAAATTTCAAACAAGCGCGTCCCAAACCGAAACATTGTCCCCCCTTAGTTCCCCGCCTCCCTCCGTTTCACCATTCATACTCCGTGGATGCCAAAACGCCCTCTCCACCAGCCGCAAAACCCCAGCCTCCTCCGTCCTCCACCCCATAGCGCCCAATCCACCGCCGCCCTCCTCCATCATGCCGGAGCCGGTACCCCGACGTCGTCGTCCAACGCAACCGCAACCGCAACGCCCTCAAGGACTTAGCAGCTGAAGCCGAGGTACAGCTGCCTCCACGACGCCGACGCCGACGTGCACCATACCAGAACCACTCCGACCACACCGTCCCGCGCCTCACTGCTGCCGCTCCACTGTCGCAACCGTCCACCGCACCGGAGCTGTTCCCGCTACGCCGTCGTTCGCCACCTCGGATCTGCTTCCCCACCGCCGACAGACGGCCACCGCACCACACTCAACAACTTGGCCGTGGGTTCGTCCAAGGCTGCACCGTCCTCCACAACTTCTCGTTTTTGGCGAACCACAAGAAGATCGTTGGAAAAACAGAAGGAGGACACAGCACTGCCAGCAGAAAGAGGTACTCCTCTTCCCTTATTCGTGCAAACTTACGTCTCTGCTCACACCGTATTCATGCCACGAAAGAAACTAGTTGAGCACTTCTTACTGCATCTTCTTCGTGATACTAAATGCACAAGGTTTCCTCCCTTTACTATTTCACCTTTGCTAGAGGTCAGTAGCCCGCCTGGATTTCAATTCAGGGTCAGTCGAACCGCAGTTAAAAGAAGCAGCACCCACTTAGGTGCGCGGAGCACCTAGTCCGCCTGTTCACCGGGGAAGCGGCGCATCTGTGTCTATCATAGGGGTGTGGGGCGCAGGAGCTGCTTGCGCCCGATCTGGAGGTCGGTGGGGCTTGAATGGATTGCCGGGGGGCGGTACCAAGCACGACGGTGCGGTGAGGTCGAGGGGAGGGCGCAGGCAGGGGACTAGGCCGGTGGTCGCTGCCGTTTCAAGGAAGATCGTCAACACTGACTGGCTGGAGGTAGATGAAGGCGATCTACCCGTTCTTTGTACATCGGACGGTGCAGAAAAAATGGACTGGCCTATTTGTTTTCAGTCGAATGTTATTTTCATAGAATCTTGTAGTAATTTAGTGTGCCATGCATGTTGCAGAGCTATCATATGTCTCCCATCATTTATTTCTCACCGACCTGCTATCTGCTACCTTTACACTGTACTAATTGTGCACACACTTCACCCATACTCACACTATTGTTTTTTTATGCATGGGTATTTCAGACTCTGACGCAGTGTTGATGAATGCTCAAAAGAAAAGACAGAAGTCGCTCCAGTGTAATTTGAAGATAAGCACTGAGTGTTTCAGCGCTCTAAAGGATGCAGTGTCAGCAGTTGGAGACAGTAAACGTAGCTCTGCAGTTGATGATCTCAATTGCCACACACAACCATCCCAGGTGCTTGCTTTAACTTCGCACTGTCAAATGTGGTTGCATGTTGCATATGGTGTCTAGCTTGTATTGCTTCCAATTTGGTTAAATTGCATCTGCTTACTTTACACATTATACCTTTGTTAATGACATGCCTTCCCGTTTTTGATACATACTCCCTCCATTCGTAATTACTCGTCCAAGAAATGAATGTATCTAGATGTATTTTAGTTGTAGATACATCCATTTTTGTGGCAAGTAATTCCGAACGGAGGGAGTACTACATATATCTATTAACCATGTTCGTACATCAAACTAATGCTCTTTTGTATCCCTCGTCAATCACTTATGATGAGACAGTCACCCGGGTGGGTTACTGTGAGACGCCATACTCGTTTAAAGAGTGCAGTGTCATCCTCCCCACATGATTCTCAAGAAACAGCAAGGCTAAATGAAGATAGTCAACGTAGCTCTCTAGTTGATGACCGCAATTCCCCCACACCACCATCACATGTGCTTGCTCTAACTTCGCAGTGTGATATGTGGTTGCATGTTGCATACGGTGTCTAGCTTGTAATGCTTCTAATTAGGGTAAATTGCATATGCTTAGTTTACACATTATACCTGTGAATATGACATGCCTTCCTATTTTTGGTACACACTACATCTATGTGTTAACCTTGTTCTTACATGAAACTACCTCTCTTCTGTATCCTGCATCAATCACTTACAATGAGTCACCTTTATTCGTTGCATATTGCATATTATTTCTAGCCTGTTGCCATGTATTGCTTCTAATTTGGTCAAATACATTTGTTAGGGCACACTTTTAATTTGGCAGAGTGATATTGGTTTCATCTTTCATATGGTTTCTAGCTTGCATTGCTTCTAACAAGTTCAAGCACCTTGTGCTTAGTTTACAGTTTATACATCATACATGTCAATATGTCACGCCGTCCTGTTTTTCATACATATTCCATCGTCCTATCATGCGGCTGCCTTACATGAAAGTAGTGTTCATCAGTATCATGCATCAATGGAACACCTTTAAGTTGGCAGTGTGATATTGGTTTGCGTCTTGAATATGATTTCTAGCATGTATTGCTTCTAGTTTGATGAACGCCACCTATGACGAGACAGTTTTAACTTAGCAGAGTAATATTGATTGCACCTTTCATATGGTGTCTAGTTTGCAGTGCTTCTAATTTGTTGAAGTGCCTTCTGCTTAGTTACCACATCATAGGTGTGAATATGTCAAGCCGTCCATTTTTCGTA
Source organism: Triticum aestivum (assembly GCF_018294505.1). Lineage (NCBI taxonomy): Eukaryota > Viridiplantae > Streptophyta > Magnoliopsida > Poales > Poaceae > Triticum > Triticum aestivum. The sequence continues at coordinate 39,024,250 of NC_057811.1, read as the reverse complement.
CATATTCCATCCTCGTATCATGACTTTGCCTTTCATTAGAGTAGTGTTAGTCAGTATCATGCATCAATGAGTTATGAAGAGCAAATTTTATTCCTTTTTCTTGTGGGTTTGACTTGACAAGGCAAAATCAAGAAAGAGGAAGGAAAAGAGTAAGGAAGGCGATGATGGTGGTCCTCTGCATCAACGTAAACGGAGCATCTGTACCGATTCTCCTTGTACTGATAGTGCATTACAAGGTCCAAGTCTCCGCTCCACTACTCCACCATCCAAGGTGCTTGCTCTAACTTGGTAGTGTGATATCTGGTTGCATGTTGCAAATGGTATCTAGCTTGTATTGATCCTAATTAGTGTAAACTGCATCTGCTTAGCTTACACATGATACGTGTGAATATGACACGCTTTCCTGTTTTTGGTACATACTATATCTGTCTATCACACCATGTTCTTACATGAAACTACTCTTCTTGTGTATCCTGCATCAATCACTTATGATGGAACACCTTTAAGTTGGCAGTGTGATATTGGTTTGTGTCTTGAATATGATTTCTAGCATGTATTGCTTCTAGTTTGATGAACGCCACCTATGACGAGACAGTTTTAACTTGGCAGAGTGATATTGATTGCACCTTTCATATGGTGTCTAGTTTGCAGTGCTTCTAATTTGTTGAAGTGCCTTCTGCTTAGTTACCACATGATAGGTGTGAATATGTCAAGCCGTCCATTCTTTCGTACATATTCCATCCTCGTATCATGACTTTGCCTTTCATCAGAGTAGTGTTCGTCAGTATCATGCATGAATGAGTTCTGAAGAGCGAATTATATTCCTTTTTCTTGTCGGTTTGACCTCACAATGCAAAATCAATGAAGTTGAAGGAAATTGGCAAGTCATTGGATGATGGTGGTCCTTCCGAGCAACTGAAACGGAGGTTCTCTATAGATTCTACTCCGCCATCCTCCCAACAAGATTCGCAAGACAACGCAAGGCTAGACAGTCAACGTAGCTGTGTAGATGATGAGCACATCTCCCCTACTCCACCATCACAGGTGCTTGCTCTAACTTGGCACTATTATATGTGGTTGCATGTTGCGTATGATGTCTAGCTTGTATTGCTTCTAACTTTGTTGAATTGCATCTGCTTACTTTACACATAATGCCTGTGAATATGACACGTGTTCATGTTTCTAGATCATACGTGTACATGATGAGCACATCTCCCCTACTCCACCATCACAGGTGCTTGCTCTAACTTGGAACTGTTATATGTGGTTGTGTTTTTCGTATGATGTCTAGTTTGTATTGCTTCTGATTATGTTGAATTGCATCTGCGTAGCTTACAACTTATATCTGCAACGATCACTTACCCATAAGACACATTTAACTTGGGACTGTGATGTAGGTTGCATCTTGCATTGTCTTCTAGCTTGTACTGCTTCTAGTTTCTTGAAATGGCACTTACAACGAGACACTTTTTACCTGATAGAGTGATATTGGTTGCATGTTCATATGGTGCCTAGCTTTCATTTCTTCTAATTTTGTTGAAATGCCTTCCGCTTACTGTTTTTTCATACATATTCCATCCTCCTATCGTACGTGTGAATATGAAACGCTGTCTTTTTTTGTATATATTCCATCCTCCTATCCTGCGCTTGCCTTACATCAAAGTAGTGTCCGTCTGTATCATGCATCAACCAGTTATGCAGAGCTAATTTTATTCATCTTCTTGTGGTTTTGACTTCATAAGGCAATATCAGAAAATAGGAAGGAAAAGAGTAAGTTAGGGGATGTTGGTGGTCCTCCGCACCGACGCAAACAGAGACTCTCTAGATTTTCCACTGCTACTGCTAATGAAGTTGAAGTCCCAAGTTTACATGATGAGTTCATCTCCTGTACTCCATCGCAGGTGCTTGCTCTAAGTTGACAGCGTGATAATTGGTTTCATGTTGCATATGTTGTCTAGCCTGTATTTCTTCTATTTTGATTAAATTGCACCTGCTGAGTTCATACGTTATACATGTGCATATGACATGGCATTTTGTGTCTAGAATACACTGCATCTATCTATCATAACATATTCTTACATCAAAGTACTGGTGTTGTGTATCCCGCATCAGTCACTCATGATTGGACACTTTTAACATGGTAGTTTGATAGTGGTTGCATCTTGCATTGATTTCTACGTTGTACTACTTCTAATTTTTCGAATTGCCACTTATGACAAGACACTTTTAACTTGGTAGAGTAATATTGGTTGCATCTTTCATATGGTGTCTAGCTTGCATCACTTCTATTTTCTTGAAAATCCTTCTGCTTAGTTTAGACATCGTAGCTGTGAATATGTCATGTCGTCCTGTTTTCCTTACATATTCCATCCTCATATGGTTGTCTTACATCAAAGTATTGCTTGTCTGTATCATGCATCAATGAGTTCTGAAGAGCGATTTTATTCTTTTATGTTGTGGGTACGGCTTGACATGGCAAAGTCAAAAAAGAGCAAGGAAAATAATATAGTAGGGAGTGGTGTTACTCGTCGGGTGAAACGGAAAAGGATCGGCCGTCCAGATTCTGCTGGTACTTATAGTGCAGTAGAAGGTCCAAGTCCACCGGCAAAATCTACAAACACAGTATCACCTACTCCACCAGCTGCAGCATCCGCTTCAACTGTACCAGCATCTCAATGAGTTACTCGTTCGTTTGCTCCGGAACTGGCCAGTTCCCAAGCTGCCTTCACACCTAACACTACTTCCGAAGCACTGCTGACACAACAGGACTTGGCAAGATCAGATGAACCTCATGAGCATCAAAACCAAGACGGTACCTGACCGAATCAAGTTGCAGTTGCATGCTTCTTTATATGTACTCTCACAGTTTGATGTACACTAATACTTTCCATATTCGTTGTTGAACTAGCACCACGACGCAAGTGGAAACAGACATCAGGGATAATGCTTGACAGATTAACAAAATCTAAAGGAGGAAGAATGGAGATCCATTTTGAGGCAGGTTTAAAAAGGCCACGTGATGCTACAGAGTCAGCCAAGTTAGTATCAGAGGCAGCCGTTGTCGTTAGGTGTCATGCACGTATCCTCCCAACGTGGATCCAGTACAGGAATGAGAAAGACAATACCCAGTTTAACACCTTCCTTGACCATTTATCCGTAAGTAATGTTATTCATCGCAATTAGTAATATTGTCTTGCTCTGTCCCATACTTTCTACCTTCCTCCTGATAAGACTCACATTCTTTTTCAACAGATGAGGTTCAAGTTGGATCCGAAAGATGATGCAACTAAACAAGCATGCACTCATGTTTTTCAGTCTGCTCTGCGACAGAATCGGTACCACCTTAGAAAATCTCACTTTGAAGGCAAGGCTAACAATGAAATCGCCCAAACATCTCCAGTGGAATATATTACAGATGAAGACTGGACAACCCTCGTTAAACACCGGTCTGATCCAAAGTATCAGGTAGGCTATATGTACTTGATCAGACCACATATTGAACTTGTATTTATGTATGTGCCTTACAAGTGTATCTTCTTCTAGGCTAACTGTTTGAAGAACAAGACCAACCATTCTAAAGTGAAATTCCAACAGACAACAGGATCTCGTAGCTATATTACACACTGCGAGGCTCTTGTAAATAGCTGCTACTTCCTTCTTTTTTCTGTGCCATATTATCGTATCTATATTGACTTGTTCCAAATACAGAGGAAAGCCTGTGCGGACCAAAAAGAACCTGAACCGAATGCAGTGCAAATCTTCAAGGATTGCCACACCAGCAAGATGAAGGGAATGAGCACACCAGTTCAAGCCGCTGTTGTAAGTCCTTACTCCTCCTGCCTTTGAACTGATTGGTACTGTGATGTGTTCATTTAACTACTTGGTTTGCAGCCAATGTTAGTTACTCTGTTCACTTTTATACACAGTTGTCTTAACGTATCATTTCACCTTACATGGTTTAAAAGAGATGAAGGATATTCTTTTGGTCTTGATCTGTATTCTAGTTGTTATGTTCACGTGCGCACACAATGATAAAATAGCTTGTTTTTTTTATATCTGTTTGCCCATGATATGAATCATGTAATACTATGTTCATCCTACTTTAAACCATGTCTCTTTATCCTTAGATGTCAACGAATGTGAGGAAATAGACAATACAGTAGGCATGCTACATGGACATATGTTCCGAAAGTGATTTTATTATGTAGTTGGCACTACAATACAAGCTAATGTATTACCGTAGTTCACCAAAATAAGTTATGTATAAACGTGTAACCTACTTTGTTTGTTTTTGTCTCATTAGTAACTTATCTGGTACACTAATCTACAAGTTCAAACTTTCAGGAAGCTATGGAACAAATGATTGAACAGCCACAACCACCTGAAGGTGATGAGGCTACCACAGGCACAATGTCACCTCTTGCTGCAGTGCGTCAGTATCTCTCCACTAATAGTGCAAAAAGCACCTTCCTTCGTAATTCTGGGTTGGTTGTCAAGGTAACCTCGTCCAAATCGCCTACTGAACAAAATCTTCCTGCTAGACAGAGTGATATATCTGTGCTCCAGACACAAGTCTAATCCCTAATGGACGTCGTTTTGGAAACAAGAATAGTGGTTGACAAATGTCGTCAAGATATGAATGGTTTTGAAACCAGACTATCAGACATTCGCTTCGTTGTTCAAGAGTAATGGCGGAAAAAAGTGAAGATCGTGCTGCTCCATCAGATTCTACAGCCTGAAACATTAGCACTCAGGTCAAATGATATGTGCTTCTATACATCTGATGGTGCTTTTATCTGCAAGGACTGTAAACTTTATGCCAACAGGCCTTTTGTTGTGATACAGCATTTATGTTGCTGCCAAAGGCTACAATAATTACGATTCTATTTTTTTATAGTGTAGGTTTATCTTAGTAATGTATTCGGCCGAAAGCTTCGTAGGAGCCCAACATGCCAACATTCGTCGGGCCCATTCCAATTGGGCTAAAAACGATTATGGGCCGAAATTTGCATGTAGCCCACTAAAAATATTTGGGCCTAAATCAGCATAAGATTTCATATTTTTCTGGTAGGCATGTGCCCATAGTGGGCCTTTAACAGGCCTAAGCATAGTTTGGGCCCTCAGTAACAATAGGCCGTTTACAGGTGTAAATATCTCGAGCCCATAAAAAACATGGGCCTTTAAAAGACCGAAAGTGAGATTGGGCCCATTTACGATGCGGATCTTTCACAGGCCAAAATTCGGACGGGCCGTAAATGCGCCGACCTAATACACGGGCCTTTAACAGGCCGGAAGTTCGGTCGGGCTAGATTATGTCATTTTTATATGGGCCGTTAATGGGCCCGATGTGACGTTGGGACGCATAAGGCCCATGGATTTCGTCTGACATTAACAGGCCAAAAATCACAACAGGCCGAAAGTGGCCCAAATCTATGGAGGGCCGCTAACAGGCCGAATGTCAGACATGGCCGAATATGACCCAAATCCTTCACGGTCATTTATGGGCCGAAAGTTTCAATGGCCTGTAAATGGGCCCAAATGAACCAGGACCTTTAACAGGCCGGAAATACACCAGGCCGTAATTCGGCCCATATACTTAGCGTACTGTTAACGAGCCAGAAGTGATCATGGGCCGCGATGATGACAAGTTTAGGACAGACCGTTGACGGGCCGATTTGACACTAGCCGTACGGGCCTTAACTGAGAATGTTGGGCCTTTATCTGGGCCAGCCCATTATGGTCCGCAAAATCTCGCGGGCCTTTAGCTGTGCCGGCCCATTATGGCCCGCAAAATCTTGTGGGCCTTTAGCTGGGCCGGCCCATTATGATACGAAAAATCTTGTGGGCCTTTTGCTGGGCTGGCCCATTATGGACCGCAAAATCTTGTGGGCCTTTAGTTGGGCCGACCCATTTAAACTTTATGGGCCACTTTTGGGCCGGTCCACGTGTCAGCATATCATACGCGCTCAGCCTGTGCATTTGGTTTTTTCGGTTTGATTCGGTTCGGTTTATACGGTTTTTGGTTTATACGATTTTTATACTTCGGTTTATACGGTTTTATACATAGATACGGTTCGGTTTCGGTAATAACCATTTAATTTCGGTTCGGTTTCGGTAATAACCAAAATAACCAAAGTTGACGCAAATTTTTGAACAACGCGTAATTTGTTTCCACATGATTCAATCTGTGTATGTAGGTTAGTTTTTTTCTTTTGAGAACTATGTACGTAGATTAAATCATTAGATGGTAGACCTGATTTGGCGGCATATATGTATGTACGGCGTGCACTAGATTGAGGCATATAATGACCAATGAGGCGTTCACAGAGAGATATGTACGTGCTAGGAAAATTTGAGGACAAAATAGGGAAAGAGTACCGCTTGCGCTAGCCTTCAGGGTTTTTTACGTAGAAAAAATATGCCACGAAACACCACAGGCACAGCACTAGCCTGCAGGCTCCTTTTTTTAGGTTCGCGATAGGCTGCCTGAACTTGCAGAAAGTGATCGCTAGACAGAAGTGAGCTGGATAATTTGAGGCCCAAGCAAGCCCAATGTGCGCCAGGTGCCCCCAAGTCGCCGGCAGAAGCCGCAACTTTTAGTACCACCTCGCGGACGGAGCAGCAGCACGGTGGGCAGAAGTCTATAAAAGGAGGGGTGGTTCCTAGTTCAGCTAATATCTTCATACAGTAGAGATCTTTCGGTTATTTTGGTTTAACTGAAAACCGATCGGCTTCTAACCGAAAAACCAAAGGCTATGTGGTTTTTGAAATTGGAAACTGAAACTGAAACCAAAACCTGAAAAAACCGAAATTTGGTTTCGGTTTGGTTTTTTTGGTTCGGTTTTTGGTTTTCGGTTCGGTTTTGCTAAGGCTGAATACGCGCATCTCGCCCATTGGATGAGTGACACCTGTGCCAACGCGGAGCTGACACGTGTTTCTGTCAGCCAATCAGAATTTTACACGTGGAAAATCCCCATTGGTCCTGGCTGTTAACGGGTTATCGGATCCAAAACCTGACCCGATAGCTTAACGGCGTTCCGTTACGGTGGATGCCATGTGTCGGTCACCCTTGACGAAAGCACTTCTGTGACGCGCGATTTATCGTCATGGAAGTGGACACTTCCGTGATGATAATTTTGGTAATGTCATGGAACACTTCTACGACAGCACAGGTATGACTATCTTGATTCTGTCATAAATTTGTCATGGATGTACATGCATGACAAAAAATGCGACCTACTGTGACAAACACGTATCATCACGGAAGTGTATTTTTTTGTAGTGTAACCCTCCTCCCAAATCCATGGCGTCCCAAATCTCCGTGATCGGTGGTGAGTACAAGGTTAGAACCATCACCGGCGATGAGTTCGACGTCATCTACACCCGTTCTTCCGCAACGGTGAAAGAATGCCTTGCTCGCTTCAAACGCATGTTCGAAAACTCAAATGATGAGTGGGTCGCTGGGCTAGATGTTGAGTACACCACAGTCCTGGGAAGCGAGAAGAAACTAAAGGAGGCAGAGAAGAAGAAGCCCGCCGTGATCCAGGTTTGCATGCATGACTTATGCTTGGTCTACCACATATGCCATGCCGACGTTGAGTGCGAGGAATTTAAGAACTTCCTCAAGGGCGGCCGAGTCAAATTCGTTACTGTAGACTTTAGGAACGACAAGGAAAACCTGGGTCGGATAGGCCTCGTTGTAGGCGGCCCCTTCGACCTCCAGAAGGAAGGGCTGGTGCCCTCCCTTGATCGGCCTTCAATGTTGACCCTGGCATGAGCCATGGTTCATCCTTCGTACGGTAAACTAGAGAAACCTCCGTACACGTTTCATCGTCATGCATGGCAGTGGAATGTACTAGATATAGACCACAACCACTATGCTGCAATGGATGGCTACATTTGTTTCAATATCTATAAGGGTTGGATGAAAAGCAAGAGGCAAGTGTGCGGTTCAAGCAAAGAAGTATCACCCAAGAGGAAGAGGGACAAGGACGAAGTCGAGGACGTGGACTCCGAGTAAGGTGGTAGTGTCGTTGCTCATGGTGGTTCTAATGCAGTGTCTACTGGATTATTTGCTTAGTTTAATTTCTAGTGTGCTTAGTTTTATTTGAGGGGTGTGTTGTGCTGAGCCCCCAGCAGAACTATGTTATGTTTCTTCTCGTTATATTTCGTACATTTCCTCTTTTAGTTGGTATAGTACTACCACTCGTTTCTTGACATTATATACATACAATATATATGGCCAACATCATATAGCCAGCAGTTTAGTTGTCAAAGAATTTCAGGGTGCTTAGTTTTGTCAAAGAATTCTAGGGTTCTTAGTTTTATTTGAGGGGTGTGTTGTGGTGGACACCATTAACTTCTCATTGTGAGAATCGGCTTATTTTTGTCATGTAACATGGTCAACGGGGTTTGACGTGAAAATAACAATGTCGAATGGCATTTCTGAGCAAACATCTAACTTAACGATGGCATCTTTTAGATATCTAATTGCATTTTTGAGCAGGCATCTCACGGATCGATGGCATTTTTTGAGCAGTTGTAACTTCTAATGGCAAAACTGAGTAGTGATACACAACTAGTGGCATAAATAATAAGAACCCAATAATTAAATGGGGCTTATTTCTTTATTTCTTTATACCTTTGTGTGTGAAACAATATACACTGCCTCCCGCCAGATTTTCTTTACAGAGGCAACATAGAACTATATCAGTGTCCTATTAAATTTTGGAATTATTCCGGGTTCATTTGGCCTTTTTTATACATTAATTGAGTTTCTGGTCATTTAATGCGCATAATTCAAATTTGAACTACAAGCACATGCTCCCGTGCACCAAAGTTGACTGAAAAATCACATGTGTGTCCTCGGGTGAATTTCTAGGTCCCATGCAAGAAATGGGAATGAAATTCAAACATCTGGGCATCGTGGTTCGGCCGAGAACATTGAGAAGCTTGGCTTTAAAATTCTTGTAAATCCAAAACACGCCTGAAAATCATGAAACTTGGCATGGTGTCATGTCATGGTACTACCATGTTGTGGTAAAAAAATTGCAGAATAGGAACAAGTTTTGGTATAAGTTTCTTGCAAACCAGAGCTTCTCTCAAGAAGGCTCGTGGTTCTGAGAGGGAACGTGTCACCTTTGTGTGCATAATTCAAATTTTAAATACAAGCACATGCTCCAGTGCACCAAAGCTGGTTGAAAAATCACGTGTGTGTCCTCGGGTAATTTTCTAGGTCCCATGCCAGAAATGGGAATGAAATTCAAACATCTGGGCGTCATGGCTCGGCTGGAAACATTGAGAAACTTGGTTTTTTAATTCCTGTAAATCCGAAACACGCATGAAAATCATGAAACTTGGCTTGGTGCCATGACATGGCACCAACATGCTGTGGTAATTTTGCTGTCCGATTTGCGAAGGCGCACACATTAGCAATCAACAAAGTCATTTTGGAACAAGTGTTGTCACGTTACAATCGGAAACACAAGTATTATTGATGTGACGCCCCCGATTTGACCGTACACTAATCATGCACGCAAATGTGTACGATCAAGATCAGGGACTCACGGGAAGATATCACAATACAACTCTAAAACATAAATAAGTCATACAAGCATCATAATACAAGCCAGGGGCCTCGAGGGCTCGAATACAAGTGCTCGATCACAGACGAGTCAGCGGAAGCAACAATATCTGAGTACAGACATAAGTTAAACAAGTTTGCCTTAAGAAGGCTAGCACAAACTGGGATACAGATCGAACGAGGCGCAGGCCTCCTGCCTGGGATCCTCCTAACTACTCCTGGTCGTCGTCAGCGGGCTGCACGTAGTAGTAGGCACCTCCAGTGTCGTAGGTGTCGTCGTCGACGGTGGCGTCTGGCTCCTGGACTCCAACATCTGGTTGCGACAACCAGATAGAAAGGCAAGGGGGAAAAGAGGGAGAGAAGCAATCGTGAGTACTCATCCAAAGTACTCGCAAGCAAGGAGCTACACTACATATGCATGGGTATATGTATAAAGGGGCATATCAGTGGACTGAACTGCAGAATGCCAGAATAAGAGGGGGATAGCTAGTCCTGTCGAAGACTACGCTTCTGGTCATCTCCATCTTGTAGCATGTAGAAGAGAGTAGATTGAAGTCCTCCAAGTAGCATCGCATAGCATAATCCTACCCGGCGATCCCCTCCTCGTCGCCCTGTTAGAGAGCGATCACCGGGTTGTATCTGGCAGTTGGAAGGGTGTATTTTATTCAGTATCCGGTTCTAGTTGTCATAAGGTCAAGGTACAACTCCGGGTCGTCCTTTTACCGAGGGACACGGCTATTCGAATAGATAAACTTCCCTGCAGGGGTGCACCACATAACCCAACACGCTCGATCCCATTTGGCCGGACACACTTTTCTGGGTCATGCCCGACCTCGGAAGATCAACACGTCGCAGCCCCACCTAGGCTCAACCGAGAGGTCAACACGCCGGTCTAACCCTATGCGCGCAGGGGTCTGGGCCCATAGCCCTATGCACACATGCACGTTGCGAGGGCGGCCGGAAGCAGACCTAGCCTAGTGGCGTTCCAGTCCAATCCGGCGCGCGCCGCTCCGTCGCTGACGTCAAAAGAGCTCCGGCTGATACCACGACGCCGAGATACACATAACTACTCCTGCGTAGATGGCTAGTGCGTATAGACCAAATGGCCAGACTCAGATCAAATACCAAGATCTCGTTAAGCGTGTTAAGTATCCGCGAACGCCGACCAGAGCCAGGCCCACCTCTCACCTAGGCGGTCTCAACCTGCCTTGTCGCTCCGCCACAAAGAGCCACTTGCGGGTACTCCTACGAGCCGACCCTACTTTAGTCATCACATTTGTCATGTATATAGTATATAAGTATATACCTGTGATCACCGCCCAGGTGATCACGGCCCGATAGTATAGCACAGCAGACGGACAAGAATGTAGGGCCACTGATGGAAAACTAGCATCCTATACTAAGCATGTAGGATTGCAGGTAAAGGTAACAACAGTAGTAGCAAGGATAGGCTATGCATCAGGATAGGATATCGGAAAGCAGTAACATGCTACACTACTCTAATGCAAGCAGTATAGAGAAGAATAGGCGATATCTGGTGATCAAGGGGGGGCTTGCCTGGTTGCTCTGGCAAGTAGGAGGGGTCGTCAACTCCGTAGTCGAACTGGGCAGCAGCAGTGTCGGTCTCGTAGTCTACCGGAGAGAAGAGGGGGAAGAAACAGTAAATACAATGCAAACATAAACATGACGATGCGTGACATGACAATGAGCAGTGCGACGTGTGTCCTAACGCGATAGTAGGTGGCACCGGCAAAGGGGGGGAACATCCGAGAAAGTATTCCCGATGTTTTGCGTTTTCGGACAGATGGACCGGAGGGGGAAAGTTGCGAGTTCGATAGGTTAGGGAGGTGTGGTGGACGAACGGACTGCGTATCCGGATTCGTCTCGTCGTTCTGAGCAACTTTCATGTTGAAAAATATTTTAATCCGAGTTACGGATTAAAAGATATGTTTTTCTAAAGATTTTATTAATTTCTGGAATTTAATTAATTATTTAATTTAATTTGAAAATGGATTTATGACATCAGCATGATGTCATGCTGACATCAGCAGTCAACTTGGGTTGACTAAATCAAACTGACATGTGGGTCCAGTGGGACCCACCTGTCATTCTCTGTTTTAGGTTAATTAGGGTTTAGCTAAATAACTACTGTTTAATTAAATTAATTATCTAATTAGATTAATTTAAACAGGATTAATTAACTTAATTAATTTAGTTAATTAATTAATTAATTAAATTTATTTTTATTATTTGTTTTATTATTAATCTTATTTTTATTATTATTTATTTATTTATTAATTTTTATTAACTAGTTTATTATTATTATTATTATTATTATTATTTTCATTTCATTTGTTTTTTTTCGTTCTGTGGGCTGGGCCCTGTTTGTCATAGGCCAGGGGGGTTCGGGCCCAGGGGCAGTGGCTCGGGGGGGCGAGGCCGACCTGGCAGTGGTCCAGAGGGGGCGAGGCCCACCTGGCAGTGGCCCAGGGGGGCACTGCGGGTTTGGTCCACGGGTGCGGGCGCACCCGAGCGAGCGCTCGCCCGCAGGGCGGGACGAGGACGCCGGGGCACCGATGGCGGGGCTCGCCGGCGCGGCCATCTCCGGCGACGGCTGGCGGAGGCGAGGGGTGGCGCCGGTGCGGTCGGAGTAGCGCGGAGGGGCAGGCGCGGTGGCGCGGCCAGGGGACAGAGGGAGAGACGGGGGAGGGCGAGGCCATGGCCGAGCCACTCGGGCACGGCCCCGACGCTCTGGCCGCGGCGGTGGCGGACGGGCGTGGTGCGGGCGCGGGCACGGCGAGCAGGGGCCCTAGGCGACGGCGGGGTTAGCGCGACGAGGGGGCCAGGCGGGGCGTGGCCGACGCGGGCGCGCGGTCGGGGCGCGCGCGGGCGATGGCCGTGCGGGCGCGCGTGTGTGCGGTCGGGGGCGTGACCAGGGGCGAGCCGAGGCGCGGCCAATGGGCGCGAGGTCCACGGTGAGCACGGGGGCGAGGGAAGGAGAGGAGGGGCGCGGCGGGGCTCACTGGGGCCGTAGGGGGACTGGCAGCGGGGCGCGGGGAGGAGGCGAGGACGACGGCGATGCGGTGACGGGGTGCAGGCCGGCGAGGAGGCGAAGGCAGGCCGACGGGGCAGCGCTCCGGCGAGGGCGAGCTCCGGGTGGCGACGGGGTTCGGCGGTGGTCTCCTCCCGATCCAGATCGGGGGAGGCAGGAGGAGATATTTCGGGGGGGAGTGGGTGGTCGTCGGTGGTGAGTGGGGGGGAGTGGATAAGGAGTGGGGCGGCCAGCTGGGCCTGGGGTTTGGCCCAGTTGGGCCAGGGTCCAGTGGGGGGCAGTTGGGCCAGGGTCCAGTGGGGGGAGCGGGGCTTCCTCCTTTCTTCTTTTTTTTTTGTTTGTTTTCTCTGTTGCATTTTCTTTTCTTCTTATTTATTTTCTTTTCTGTTTTATTTCAATTTAAACTATTTAGGCATTTTATAAAAATGTGTTTACCACACCATATTTACTTATGCAAAATATGGCATCTCCCGAACATTTTTATTTTAATATTTGAAAACTTTTGTCGCTCGACTTATTTAGGATTTAAATTTGAAACGGTTTTGAATTAACCCGAGATTAATTACATTGACAGAGGTGACGTGCCATCATTAACGTGAGATTACTGTAGCATGATTATCCGGGCGTTACAATTGAAACCGTGGGCGTTCTATTTACCATTTACGTGCCGCCACGCGTCCCCTTTTTTTATTAGCTAGGAGGCGCCGTGCAGGGTAGCTATTTGATTACGGGAGGCGTGCGATCAGACCCCTGCGCGTGCTTATCAGGAGGAGAGCCCTTTGACCTCCATCTGCCGTCCACCTCTCTCCCAAGGTCTCAATTAATTGCACCCGAGCCTCTGTTTAATGGTGTGGCAATGTCTCACTCGACTGAGATTTAAGAGAGAAAAAAGAAAATCTGAAAAGAAAATTTTGCACGGATCTTGATGTAAGAACTTACGGACCTATATAGCATCTACTGCGACTTATAGCAAGACTGATGAATATATATATGGACGACGAGAGTGGATAATAATTGTCTTACATAATTAGGAAGATAATTAAAAAAGCCACATGCGGCTACGCCCAAAATACACAAGGGCAAAAGAAGAAGGAAGACACATACAATGATCTGGCTCGCTGATCTCTACTTTCTTTATGCGCTGCAGGTCGCGGAGACTAGTTCTCGCAGGGGGCAATGATCTCTTTTATCAGTTTCATGTCCTTAATACGCTGCTTGGCAGCATCCATGGATTCCTCCACCAGCCTGTTGTGCTCGATGTGGAGCATGCCATTCTCGTCCATAAGTTTCTTGATGATGACGCCCGTCCTCTGCAACACGGCAGCGGTCTCCTCCTCCTGCTTCGCCCTTCCGGCGATCTTCGCCCTCAGCAGGTCGCGCTCGCCCCGGAGCTTCACATTGCCCTCCCCCAGTTGCCGGATGACGCCGGTAGCCTCGTCCTGCATCCTCGCCCAGCCGGAGATCTAATCCATCTGGCTATGGACTATCACATGCATGCGCCTGTAAGAGTCCTCGCCTGCCCGCTAGAAATTTTCCCAGGCCGCCGCGGCGCGGCGGGACCTCCCTGCTGCTTCGGCGGTGCGGCGGACATCTCTGCTGCTTCCGCGGTGTGGCCAGACCAGTCTGCTACATCGACGGCGCGGCGGGACCTCCGTGCTGCTTCGGCGGCGCAGCGGGACCTCTGTGCTGCTACTGTTGCGCGGCTGGACATGTCGGCTGCTTTCGTGGCGAGGCGGGACATCTCTCATGCTTCCTCTTCCATGCTCACCTCTCCCTGGTGGAAATCTCTCGACCCAGAACTCACGCTGGCTATGGCTTGATTGTTTTTTTGTGGATGAGGAGCTGAGGAGGAATGTGCAGTCATCTTAGCATAGTAGTATTTATAACCGAGTACTACTAATACGTTCCTAAGTGGGAAACCGTTTAGGTTGTGATCGGTGTGAACAGGTTTGCAATTAAATATAGCGTGGTAGTAGTAGTAATTTGGAATGTGACGAGACGCGCTCAAAATTTACTGACGGTTCTAGTTTCGAAGTGCGGCACTATTCCCGGATGGCGTAACGTCGGCACGTTTTCTCAGCCGTGGTGTAGCATATGCCATGGTACTATTTCTTTTTCTACTGCTGTGTACGTGCAAAAACTGGCACCGTCGGATACATATCTTACGCTTGGCATTCGACAGGAATAGCCTCGTGGCGAGCTATAGACTAGTCTTTTTTTCAGACGCATTACACCTATCTCTCAGGACTTCTCGCACGCACCATCACTGCTCCCTAGGTCGATGCCACCCACATACGGTTGTACTCTGAGAAGAGGTGCACGCACGCACTCGTCCTCTCTCACACACGCATCTGTAGCTATGAATTGTAGTGTTCTCAACCATCTGATTGGCTCTATCATAGGTTTCACATTGCTCCTTGGCCTTGAGATTGAGATGTTTTAAACGCGGAGGCTAAGATGGAGGCGCGAGGTTTTGGTTAATGTGCGGGCCGCACACGGCACCAACACGACACGAGCTTCGTCTGCCTGGTGCGCATGCAGTCGGGTGAGTTGTCCAAGTATAGACACAACCCGGCCCTCGTTGGTATCCGTGCCTCGACTTTGGCTGGTCATAGTGGAGAGTAACATAGACCAGTTACTAGTCTATGTTACTAGTACCTTCATAGTGCATAGTTTTGCTCCATGGCGCAATCCATCGATACTACTACTGTACAAATGTATACATTTTTTAAAAGGCTAGACGGCGGGGCAGTCTAGCTTGGTCCTTTTCACGAGAGGCGAGGGCCTTTGTGATTTGATGGCTCATTACTGCTGGAAGGCGGGGCCTTGTGATTTGACTGCTCGTATAAATGTGCCGATGACCTGAGGAGGAGCAAAGAACCGTGCGGTATACTCAAGTTTTCCACTGGAGTACGACAGAGGAGTACGAAACATGGCAGCCCAGTGCCATATCCTCTACTCTCTACTCTTATTATATATAACTAGCAAGAGGCATTGTTCTATTGGCGATAAAGAATGATCTAATTTGCCAGTCATCTCATTTTTAGCATTGTTCTATTCATGCCTCGCAGAGAAGGTGACACGTGCGGCGAAACACCCAAAGCAAAATAAGAAACACAGGAGCAAAAGAAGAAGGAGGATTATCACCCCAAAAAAACAAGGAAGACGAACACACAAGTCTGGGGCGCTGCTCTCACTACATGAAGGTTGCTAGCTGCGGAGTCGTAACTGCTTCTTCATCGCCTCCACGACCTCCATCTCCTTGCGCGTCTCCTCCGCCATCTTCATCATTGTGTCCATGACGCGGGATTTCTCGACGCGAGCCCTCTCTTTTTTTTCGCGGCCTTGGTTGCCGCTCCCTTGTTATGAGTAGTTCTCGACCTAGAGCTCTGCACACCGGCCATGGCAAGGACGGACGAAGAAGGAGGACTTACGAGGAGGAAGGTAGAGTAATTTTCTGTTAGGTAGTTCCCCTTTTTATAACCTAAGTACTAGCACTAGTACTAAAACCTACATAGTGGGAACACGTTCAAGTTTGGTACATACTGGTAGGTGTGAGCAGGCTTGCACTTAATTGTAGCACTAGTACTTTCGAATGTGAT
Source organism: Triticum aestivum (assembly GCF_018294505.1). NCBI lineage: Eukaryota > Viridiplantae > Streptophyta > Magnoliopsida > Poales > Poaceae > Triticum > Triticum aestivum. The sequence goes on along the minus strand of NC_057811.1, from coordinate 39,008,013 downwards.
GGGAACAAGGTAAAGATTAATTGATGGTTTTTGGTTTCGAGGCCCGAAACGGCTCCCGATGAGTTTAGTGGAACATAAATTTCAAGTAGACTATACTGCTCAGATGCGTAAATATTATGTTACTGTCAAAAATTGGCACAAAATACGAAGGAGACCAATGGAAGTACTACTAGCAACCCATGATTTAACTACTCGCATGCGCGCAGTGGAGTAGTAATGTCTTTCTTCCGCCCTCACGTCCACTCAATTTGCATGCGCTATATTAATTGACAATCAATGAAGTGAAGGACTTTACACGCGTCAAATTATCACATGGGGTGGATCTTGGCACAAAATTGCGTCTGCCCGTGTACCCGCGTGTGCGTGTGAGGGAATGAGTGCGTGCACATCTTCGCTTCGTGCATGTACCGCCAGTGCGGCTCAGGGAGGACGAGTACATTCTTCTGGAACCAGCAGCACGTCACTGTGATCAATCCACACAAGGATGTCGCACAACACCTCCACATGTGCCACGTGGCTTCATGAACTGTAAGAGAGACACTGTGTAGCGTGCCATTGTGTTTTGCACATACTCGAAGTACTAGTAAGGTACACGTGCATTGCACGCGTCAGATTTTGCAACCAAATTACGAATAAATACCACACTGTAGCATGTAAGCTCTGAGTCATATATGCCTGATGTAGACCTTCGTTTAATTCCTATAGTTCATCTCATTCAAAATCAATTAGTTTTTATAAAAAACCTAGGGCCTCTTTGATTCGTAGGATTTCCAAAACGCGGGAATAGGAAGAACATGGGATTAGAGTGGAATGTCGTCTTGAATCCTACAGGATGTTAGTAGTTTTTGATTGTGCATAGAAAAAACACAGAATTCTTTCAAAGAGGGTTGAGTGGATGGGATGTTTCCTATGAAATCTAGTGCAAATGAATCATATGGAAAAATTCCTATGGTTTACAATCCTACGAATCAAACAACCAAGATAGGAAAAATTCCTAAGGATTAGAATCCTCCAAAATTCCTTCGAGAATCCTTTGAATCAAAGAAGCCCTTAATATATTTTATGATTCATGGAATTGTGCGTTGTAAAGCATAAAGTAAAAACAAATAATGGCAATTCAACTAGAAAAAAGTTTGGGCAGTTATGATATGGAAGATTCTAGAACAAAGGAGAACCACTGTTGTTTTGAGATTTGTGCATTATGCTTAAGTTCAACCATGGAGTCTGCTAGATTGTACATGTGGCAAAATCCGGTGGGGGGCTAGAAGATGGTGCGAGGGGCCGAGTGGAGGGAGACTATGAAGGAGTGCACAACTGCGAGATCGATATTTAGAGAGAGGGGGCGAGAACGTGCGCTGTTGCACGCAGTGGCGGAGCCATGAAAAATGTCCCATGAGCTAGGGGGCCAAGCATTGCTAATCCTTTACGAGGAGGGCCAATTCATCAACTTAAACCATTTTTACTAGCAATTGTCTAATGATCACATTCATATTAGCCTCGATATATAGTGATGTTAGGGGGGGCAGGGCCCTTGCTGCCCCCTGTCTTCGCCATTGTGCGCGCGTCTGAGAGATGAAGCGGAAGGCATGGATGATGAGAGGGGGGCGTTTGATATATAATTAATGTGGGTGTATTAGCTATATATGTAATCCTATATAGAGAGGTATAGATGCTCGATGTGGACGTGGGAAAGAGGGTGAGACCTCACTAGATATATAGATTGCTCGGTTTATGTGGAAAACTATGAAAGACCTAGCTATACACACACACACACACATAGAGGAACATCGATCATTGCGCATGCACGTGAGAGATAAAGAATGCCCGATATGATGGAGAGGGGGATGTGTGTGTGTGTGTGCCTTCATGGGAGACCGACCAGAAGAAAAAGATTGTCGTTGGATGAGGCCAATCCGATGGTCCAGAGCTGGCAAATTTGAGCACTACTGGCCGTTGGATATCATCTAGATTCCACCAGATTTTTCCACATGTACAATCTAGAAGACTCTATGGTTGAACTTAAGCATAATGCACAAACCTCAAAACACAAGCACTTCTTCTTTGTTCTAGAATCTTCCGTATCAGAATTGCCCAAATGTTTTTCTACATGATTTGTTTTTACTTTATGCCTTACAACGCACAATTTCATGAATCTTAAAATAGATTAGCTTTCTTATAAAAACTAGATGATTTTGAATGAAATGAACATAAGAATTAAACGAACATCTACATCATGCATATATGACTCAAAGCTTACATGCTATAATGTGGTATTTATTCATAATTTGGTTGCCAAATCTCATGCGTGCAATGCACGTGTACCTTACTAGTCTAAATGGTGTATGTGTGTGTGTTGTGCGTGTTAAACACATTGTACGTAGTATATCATACTAGTATAAATTGTCTTTTTTGTACACGTTAAGCTTGTTCTCCCGAAATTTCAAGTCGCGCCTTGTTACGCCGAAATTTCAAGCTAGCGTCTCTGTCTATCGTGCTGCGAAACTCCCGCCTCTTCAACCCGCGCCTTGTTAGCCCGAAATATTTAAGATATATCTTTGTCTCGTTGTGCTCCGACAACTCCCTCCATCTCAACCCGCGCCTTGCTATTCCAAAATTACAACGCGCGCGAAAACTCCCACCTCCTGTGAAATCCCGACACACGAAATGCCCGTGATACCCCTGAACCGAAAGAACCGCCTCAAATCGGTGGGGGTGCTTTCGTAACTTACCCCACATTTCGGACAAGCGCGTCCCTAAACCATGGTTCCCCACTCCCATCCCATCCGCCCACCCATTCGTACACCGAGGCCGGCAAAACCCGTGAAGCCCCACACCCTCCTCCGTCCGCCACCCAGCCGGAGCCTCTTCCCCGACGACGTTTTCCACAGCAACACCTCGACGTCCCTCATCCACCGTATTGGATGAGGATCCGTCGTCGATCTGGTCGTCCCGCCGGTTCAGCCACCCCGTCCTCCACCTCCAAGGAGCTGCCCTGACGTTCCCCTCGTCTTTCGCGCCACCTCCATTCCCACACCGCCGTCTTCACCTGCACCACCGGAAGAGCATCATCATCACCGTTTCCTCGGATGAAGCCGCGGCCTAATCGGCGCCACCAAATAGGTTGTACACTAATTGTCGCATTTTCTTCTTGATTCGATCTCACGGTGCTGCCGGTGCTCGGTCTTGAGCCGACATGGCTCGGCTCCATCCACGGCGGCGTCGCTGGCCACTTCCTCCACGGCGTCGTTCCCTCGGCGGCGGCGGCCACATCAGTAGGAGTTGCTGCTGCTTTAGCTCTCGCTCGCGCTGCTGCTGTGCTCTTGCTCTCGGTCCCTTGCCTGGTTTGCTCTTGCTCTTGCTCTTGCTTGCGCTGCTGCTCTCGCTCTTGCTCTTGCTTGCGATGCTGCTCCGATTTAGCTACACTTCAGTCGACTGAATCAACTTTTGGTTCAGTCGATTTTCAGGGGGTGGGGGGGCTCGCCGGAGTTAAGGAAGAACCAGCCGCAGCGGGGAGGTGGCTCGCCGGAGAGGTACCCCACTATCTATCTTACGGTACAGGGTGGGGGCGGTGGTCGCCGGCGGTGGTGGGGCGGTGGCGTGGGGATCGCCGGAAAAAAAGCTCGGCACGGTGGGGGGGCTACAGGGATGGCCGGGGCAGCGGCGGACCGGCGGTGGGGAGTGTTTTCGGGGCGGGCGGGGTGGCGCACCGCCGGCCACGGGCGGCGGGGGCGGCTGTTTGGCCGGTGGTGGCTCGCGGCTCAGGGGGCTAGAGGTTGAAGATGAACTGCTGGCCCTTGAGTTTGTATCCAACGGCTGCAAAATCGACTGGCCAGAGATGAAAAGGTCAGTCGACTGACTTGTAGCCTCACCTCTAGTGCGTTCAGTTTCGACAGTAAAATTCAGTTTCGACAGCAAAATTCAGTTTCGACAGTTAAGTTTAGTTTTGACAGTTAAATTCAATTTCGACAGTTAAGTTCAGAGATGAGAAGCTAATGTATACATCTAGCACTTTGTGGTTATGTATTTTACGTCATCTATTGGAGATGCTATTAGAATTCCACTCAGGTTAACATTGTCTCTCTTGTCCTGCTTCAGCCTCGGCGTTGTACAACTCACCGGAGCTGTTCCAACGACGAAACCCTCCATCATAGCGGAGCAGTACCTCGGGCTCCATCTCCAGACGCCTAAGATCTTCTTCCCCTCCTCCGATAGCCAAGTCAGCAGGAGCATCCTCACCGGCCAACCCAATCACGCTGAGATCGACATGGCTTCGCCAAAGAGGTTGTACACTTCTTGTGGTTTGACTTAATCTCACCATGCTTCTTTGCATCCTGTGATCTTCCAATTCTTGTGAACCAAACACCCAGATTGGCAGAAATCCTGTGTTTTTAAATTCTCTGTTTTGCACATGCATTCCTATCCTATTCCTGTCTATTTCCTATCCCTGCATTGTTAGAATCCTCAAATTCAAACAAGCCCATACACAATTACTTCTGTTACAGATATGTGTCAAAGAAAACCTTGTGTGGTTTGTCCTGCTCCTGCGGTGCCGTGTTCCACCCCAGCTCAGCTGCTCCAACGACGGAAGGGTTCACCACAGCAGCGATCCGCTCTCCAGACTGTCTTTCGCTGCCTCAGATCTTCTTCCCCGCCGCCGGCAGCCACGACAACTGCATTACCATCATCAACTGAGCAGATGACCTTGAGGACTACACGGGTCCGCAAGAGAGGTCGCACTCTTCCGTGTCTTCTTACGTTATGCATCGCTTAATATGATGACATGCTACGTTATCGTCATGTTCACCTATTAGACTCCGACTCAGGTCCAAACTTATGCTGAAACTTGAGTTTTTAAATGGTTGTGGGGTACATATTGGGGCAGAAATCAGTACTATCTGTCTATTATCTGGTTAATCTCGGGTGTCTACTATGAGTTTCATGTTGGGTGCAAACAAACATTAAAGGAGCCATTATCTGTATTTTTAACTAAAGCTATTATCTGCCTGCTATCATTTGTTTTGGGTCTATCCACAGTTTGCTACCATCACTCTGGATTTGTGCATGCACTCCTTACATAATCTCACTATGTTTTATTCCTATGCATGTCAGTTATTGTACACAACGGAACTGAACATGTAGAGCAAAAGAGACGAGCCTTGCGTGGCAATAAAATTTCATGTAGACGTCGCTCCATGGTGGGCGCAAAGGCAGCCCCCCCCTCCACCCATTTCGGATCGTAATCAAGAGGAAGATAACTGTTCTGAGGGGGATTCGGAAGCAGAAGACCACTCCTATTTACCCCATGAGGTCTTCGCTCTAACTTGGCATGCTGATGTTGGTAATATCATGCATATGGTGCCTTGCATTGCTTACTGTATACATCAAAGATGTCATCTGCTTAGTTTAGACATGCTTTGTGTCAATGCCATCTGTTTAGTTTCTTTATCATATATGTGAATCATGCAATGCCATCTTGTTTAGCCAGGCATCATATATGTGAATTTTGCAATGCCACCCTGGTTAGCCAGTCATCTTATATGTCAATTATATCATGACATCATTTTTTTATTACGTGTTAAATTTGTCAACAATTTTAGTACATTCAATTACTCTTCGTGTGCATCAGCCATTAGGCACGGTCATGGAAAATCTGAAGTGGAAACAAGGTCTTCAGAGCAGACAATGCTATCTGACGAAGCGCATGTCTTGCTGGTTACAGATAGCTCCTCAGAGGAGGATTCAGAGACAGATGACCAGTCCTATCCCCCCCCCCCCGAGGTGCATGGTCTAACTTGGCAGGGTTATGATGCTCATATCGTGCGTATGGTATCTTGCATTGCTATGTCATTTGCTTAGTTTAGACATGCTTTGTGTGAATGCCACCTGTTTAGTGTCTAATTACCATATATGTGAATTATGCAATGCCATCTTGTTGCAAGACATTATTTATGTGAATTATGCAATGATATCTTGTTGCAAGGCATTATATATGTGAATTATGCAATGCCATGTTGTTTAGCCAAGCATCATATATGTGAATTATATCACGCCATCCTTTTTTGTATTTCTCATTGCTTTTGTCGACAATGTTTGTATATTCAACTGCTCTTCCTGTGCATCAGCCATTTGAATTGGTGATGGAGAAATCTGGAGTGAAAACAAGGTCTTCAGAGCAGACAATGCTACCTAGTGAAGTAGATATTTTGCTGGTTACAGATAGCTCTTCAGAGGAGGATTCAGAGGCAGATGACCAGTCCTATTATCCCCCTGAGGTGTAAGCTCAAACTTGGCAGGGTTATATTACTCATATCATGCATATGTTGTATTGCAATGCTTAGTTTCACATCATATACACAATATTGAATGCCATCTCCTTAGTTGACACATCATATATGCGATTGCCCTCTGCTCACTTCCTTAGTATATAAATCATATATTTGAATTATATCATGCCATGATGTTTACATAGACAGCATGTATCTAAATTATGGCATGCTAACCCATTTTCTGAAGACATAATATAGTTATATCATCTCATCCTGTTCACATAGTCATCATATTTTTAATTATGTCATTCTATCCATGAATTATATCATGCCATCATGTTTCCATCGACGACATGTTTGTGATTTATGGCATGCCAACCACTTCAATAGACACATCGTATAGTTATATCATGTCATCCTGTTTACATAGTCATCATATTTTGAAGTATGTCATTCTAGCCTGTTTAGTTAGCCATCATACATGTGAAATTGTGTCATGCTATCCTGTTTAATTAGCCATCATATATGTGAAATTATGCCCTGCTATTGACAACATAAATGTGAATTATTTCATGCCCTGTTTTCTTCCCTACTATCCATTGCACCTGTCTATCTTACAATGTCTGTACATTCAATTACTTTTCTTGTTTATCAGCCATTTCAATTGGAGGGGGTGATGGCAGTATCTGTTAGAGTAAAAACACGGTCTTCAGAAAAGATCGTGCTACCTGTCGATGGAGATAGAACCACGGTTGTACTTGCCCAAGAACCAGCCCCACCACACATAACCCAGACTCACGCAGATTGTACCCCTACCCAGTTGGACAGAGAACCAGCTACACCCCTTCTAACCCCAACCGCAGCAGATAGTAACCCAGTTCCCATTGACACAGCACCGTCTCCACCACAGAGCACCCAAACACGAGCAGTTAGTAAGGCAACTGCAGTGCCCAAAGCACGAGGACCACCACTCCAAACCCCAAGTCAACGCTTAAAGCAGAAGAAGAATTGTTCTTAGGTCAGGTTCCGTAGCTATGGTTCATACTACTTTACTCTTGCATCACTGTATTTACTCATACCAACTAATTTCAAATTTGAAGGATGCAATTTGAAACTCCAATGGCGCAACAGGTATGTTTTAAACCTGTTTCTTTAACGTGTTTGCTATTGTAGCTTGCTCTATGTTGATTTCAGTTTCAATTGAATAAACAGTTATATTCTCATGCCATGCACCTTACAAGTGTTGTTATTGCTGTGTAGTTTCCCACACTTATATTCTGTCTAAGCTGCTTTGTCTTAAATAGATATGATTCGAACTATATCTATCTTGATTTGGCAATATAAACTAGAATGATATAGACCATACAGTGACCATACTACATAGATATATGTTTGTTTCATGATGTTATCCTCTCCACCTTACTACTGAACTGGTTTACCAAAATGAGTTTCATATACTACATTGTAAACCTGTGATGTGTTTGTTTGTTTCTCTTTTAGAATGCGGATAAAATATTGGAGAAGAGTACCCCGTTATGCAATGGTACAGGAAGTAATGTAGATAAGGTTCAAGATAGTGAGACATCCCTGTTGGTCTCCAAGAAAGATGATAAAAACTATATTGAAGACACTGAGACAACCCCAAAGTCCTCTCTTGATGTAGTGTTCGAGTTACTGGCTACTACTGCTGGCACCAGCTCTTCGAACTCGCTGCCTGAATCAGTTCGGCTTCTTGAGTCTCAACTTCAGGTTGAAAGACATCGATCAGATGTTATGCGACAGGAAGTCGAAGGACTGAGGAAGTCCCTGTAGAATTCAGATGCATACTTTCCGGTGCAACAGCAAGTGCTGGAGGATTTAAGCGCCAAACAAGAGAAAGTTAATAAGCTTGCTAAGCATCTTGCCAGCATTATGGGTACCCAGGATATTGTTTCTTGAGCTCTTCTAAAGTGGTTTCAGTTCTGGACTTGTTTTGCTGCGGCGTTTATATGCTGCTTTGTTCCCTATATTTGCACTGGTGGCGAACTTTGATGCCGAGTGGATGTAATATGTGTAATAGCCGTGATAGCCTAGCGTAAGTTGCTTGCCTATTTATTTCCCTGTTGTCTTTTTTATTTGTTTTCTTGTAGTCAGTGCAGTTCTTTTTCCGCGGTTTGCTAGTGGCCGCAATAGCCTATTTTTTAAAACTAGGCCACATTAACCATGGGCTACATATTTACTGTAGTTAACATGGGCCTCCTACGGGCCGTAGAAACAATGGGCCTTCTAAGGGCCGTAGAAACAATGGGCCTTCTAAGGGCCGTAGAAACAATGGGCCTTCTACTGGGCATAGAAACAATGGGCCTTATACAGGCCGTAGACACAATGGGCCTTCTACGGGCCGTATGATCGGTTAGCCAAACATGGGCCAATAACAGACCACATTATGGCCGTAAATGGGCTAGCATTGAAATAGTCCATTCATTGGACGACCATAATGGGCCATCGTTAATCGGCCGTATTTGATGACGCTATGAAAACGGCCCAACGTATTAACGGGCCACAAACGGGCCGACTGTAACCACGGGCTGAATTTGGCCCACAAGCAGAAAATGACAGTGACGGGCCAAAAGTAAACGAATGCTGGAAATGAGCCCAAGAATAAATGGGCCCTGAGAAGGCCGAAAGATAACATGGGCTGGAAACGGCCCAACGGTATAATGGGCCGTTAATCGGTATAAGGTGATACACTGTTCATTACGGGCCAGTTTTACCACGGGCCGTTAATGGGCGGAGGGTTACTAAGGGCCTCATATGGGTCGAAAGACGTCATGGGCCATACATGGGCCGGAAGTTAAAATGGGCTGGAATTATATTGGACGGCCCAGATGACGCTACTGGGCCTAATTCGGATAGGCCGTAAACGGGCCCTGGGTTAGCAGGCTGTAAATGAGCTATATGCGAACAGGCCGTTAACAGGCTTGCCGTGGGCCGGCCCGCCACATTTTGACCAAGTCAAACAGGCCAGCCTTTTCACAGGAATGGGCCTCTGTTGGGCCGTGCCATGTGTCGACGTATCATAGGCGCTTTGGGTCCAATGAGTGGATGACATCTGTCCCACAGCGAGCCAACACGTGTTCCCTCCAGCCAATGATGATTTTACACGTGGAAAATCCCTATTGGTCGGGGCTGTTAACGGGTTATCGGATCCAAAACCGGACCCGATAGCTTAACGGCGTTCCGTTACGGTGGATGCCACGTGTCGGTCACCCTTGACGAAAGCACTTATGTGATGCGCGATTTATCGTCATGGAAGTGGACACTTCCGTGATGATAATTTTGGTAATGCCATGGAACACTTCTACGACAGCACAGGTATGACTATCTTGATTTGTCATAAATTTGTCATGGGTGTACATGCATGATAGAAAACGTGACCTACTGCAACAAACACGTATCATCACGGAAGTGTATTTTTTTGTAGTGCTTGTGGTTTAGGCGCAACTAGTATTGGTGTAGAGGAGAGGTACCTCTTCAAATCCTGCAGCGCTGCTTCAGCCTCTGGGGTCCATTCCATTGGTCCCGCCTTTTTCAAGATCTTGAAAAAGGGGAGGGCGCGCTCGGTAGACTTGGAGATGAATCTACTCATGGCGGCAACGCAGCCAGTGAGCCGACGCACATCCCTGATCCGCTTGGGCGCCTCAATCTGCTCGATAGTCTTGATCTTGTCTGGGTTTGCCTCAATCCCACGCTGCGACACAAAGTACCCGAGAAGTTTGCCGGACGGAACACCGAAGACACACTTCTCAGGGTTCATCTTGAGGTTGATCTTGCGCAGGTTGGCAAACGTCTCTTCTAAGTCTTGTACAAGAGTTGCCTTGTCCTTGGTTTTGACCACTATGTCATCCATACAAGCTTCCATATTTCTATACAGCTAGGGCTCAAAACCAATTTGGACTGCCCTTGCGAACGTCGACCCAGCACTCTTCAACCTGAAAGGCATCCGTAAAAAGCAATACGTGCCACATGGGGTGATGAATGTTGTCTTCTCTTCGTCCTCTCTCGTCATGAAGATCTGGTGGTAGCTCGAGTAGGCGTCGAGGAATGATAATAGGTCACATCTGGCCATGGAGTCAACAATCTGGTCGATGCGTGGCAATGGGAAGGGGTCCTTGGGGCAAGCCTTATTGATATCTGTGTAATCGATACACAGCCTCCACTTCCCATTTGCCTTACGCACCACCACCGGATTGGCCAACCACGTCGGATGGAGCACTCCTCTCACCAAGCCTACCGCTTCCAATTTCCTGATCTCCTCTGTGATGAACTCCTGTCGTTCCAAAGCTTGCTTCATAACCTTCTGCTTGACGGGTCGCGCATGGGGACAGACATCAAGGTGGTGCTCAATCACTTCCCTGGGAACGTCGGGGATGTCGGATGCTTGCCATGCAAACACATCGACATTCGCCCACAGGAAAGTGACGAGTGCGCTTTCCTATTTGCTGTTGAGGGTGGAGCTTATGGTGAAAGCCCCTCCCGTGCCATCCGCCTTGACGGGCACCCTCTTGGTCTCTGGTGGTGCAGCTCTGGATTTCTTGCTCTTGCCGGTGGAGCTCTCTGGCATGTCCTCGACGGTAGCACAACACTCCGAAGAGGTGCGCTTGCCGGAGTGGGTGCGAGAGATCTTGCCGGTCTTCTTCTTCCCTCCCGGGGCTTCAGCGGCAGGAGCAAGTACCTTGGTGGCAGCTGCTACAACTGCTTCCCAGTAGAGTTGGTCAGCGCAGATCAGCGTGTCCTTCTTGTCAGAGGGGACGGTGATGATGGTCATCGGCCCAGGCATCTTCAGCGTGTTGTAGGCGTAGTGCGACGCAGCCATGAACTTGGCTAGTGCCGGGCGGCCGAGGATCCCGTTGTAGGGCAAGGGGATCTCGGCTACATCGAAGACAATCCTCTCGGTCCTGTAGTTCAACTCGCCTCCAAACGTCATAGGCAACGTGATCTTCCCCTTCAGCTGGCTCCTTCCCGGATTGACCCCTTGAAACGTGCCCGTTTCCTCGAGGTCTTCATCAGGAATTTGCAGCCTTTTGATCACAACAGGTGAGATCATGTTCAGACCTGCCCCGCCGTCAACCAGCATCTTGTTCACCTTAAGGTTGTGTATCGTTGGTGAGACCAACAATGGCAAACACCCGACCGCAGTCGTGGGGTCAGGGTGGTCCTCGGTGTCGAAGACGAGGGGCGTGCTGGACCACTTCAGTGGCTTCTGAGCATCGAACGATGGCTCTGCTGCTATAATCTCACGCGCCCACTGCTTGAGCTGGCGGTGAGAAGTGTGCAGCGAGGCGCCACGGTCGACGCACATGACCTCCGTAGCTTTTTGGAACTCATGCTCGCCGGACTCGTCGTCCTCGTCATGATCATCGTCTTCCTGCTTCTTGTCGCGGACCCGAGCGGGTCTCTCTTGCTGGTTATCCTTATCGCGGCAGCCTCCTTGCCCGCCATGCTTCTTGCCGGATCCTTCAGCGCCATCTTGGCCCTTCTCCTTGTCCCGCCTCTCATACTCGGCTTTTTGCTTTTCAGCAAGCAGCTCGACTTGTCGGCAGTTCTGGAGGTCGTGGCCTTTGGTGCGGTGGATCTTGCAGTACTGCTTGTCGGAGCCTCCTGGCTTGTCAGCCGCGCCAAGGCCCGGCAAGCGGCGCACCCGGCAATCTCCTTGCCGGGGTCGTCTGCCTTGGTCTTCTTGGTGGTGCCAGTGTCGTCGGATCCCTCGATGGCAAGTACAGTCTTGCCCTTGTGTTTCCTGTTGCGACGCTAGCCCTTCTTCGTCTGGGCGGCGGTGTCTTCATCAGTAGAGTCGGTTTCCACGCTAGGAAACGACACCTATGGGATCACAGGAATCCCTACTACGGTTGACGGGGTGCGGGGTTGTGAGAAGAGCAGGTTTAGGAGCCAGAACACAGTTCGTTTACCCAGGTTCGGGCCGCGAAGATGCGTAATACCCTAGTCCTGCTTTGGTGGATGTATTGGGTGTTCTTGTGGTTCTTGAGCTAGCTACGGGGTGTAACTTGCCCAAAAGAGCCGAATCCCTCTCCTGGTCGCCTCGGGCCTCCTTTTATAGGAAAAAGGGGTCGCCACAGTGGTACACAGGAGGTGGAAAGGTCTACAGTGCATGAGCTTATCGCCCGGCGTTACAGGACAAAGTGCATTAAATGCGCTACTTAGGTGTCCATTAGCTTTATCGGGGACGGGAACGAGGCCCGTCCCGTCCGTCGCGCCCCGCCCCGCCTCGCTTCGACACGCGCCTGGGCCAGCGATGCGTGCGGTGCCATGTAGGCAGGCAGGCTGCTGAGGTGGTGCGGTGGTAGGGTCTTCACGAAGATCTGCATGCCACCTTGCAGGTGCTTGCTGAGTCGGTGTAGAGGCCGCCCGTCGCCACGCAGGTGCTTGCCCAGTTGGTTGAGCTAGCAGCTGCTTGGGGACGGTGGTGGCATCTTGGCAGACGCGGGCCTGGTTGTGGCCCCGCTGGTGCCCTCGGCAAGGGCCTCACCGGGGGGGCAAGGGTCTTGCCGTGGTGTTGCGGTCGTCCCCGGCAATGTGGATTCCCTCGGCTAGGATCCCGCTGAGGGTCGTCGTCTTCTGGTTCTCATCTGATCTCATGTATTCATGATCTTGACAAAGATCTGCATGCCATCACGGAGGTGCCTCCCGAGCCCTGGTTCCAACGTAGCTGGTGACGGCGTCCGGAACCCCTAGGCTCAAGGGTGGCTCGCTCCGCTGGTGTTGGGCGAGCTGCCCCGGCAAGGCTCTTGCCGGGGCTGCTGAGGCTGCCCCGGAAAGGGTCTTGCTGGGGGAACCTGCTTCGCCCCTCTGCTCTTTGTGCCTCTGGTCTTGGCGTTGCCTCGGTTTGGCTTGTGCTTTGGCTTCTCTCCGGCTTCCCTCCTCTGCCCTGCTTAGTGTAGCTGTGGGCGCGGCTCCGATTGTCCGTGCACAAGGGGTAAAAAGGAGCGCCCCTACTTTTGTACACCGACACAAGCAAGAATCGGTCGATGTGTGGAGTAATAGTAGTAGATGCAGGCAGGAGTCGGTCTACTTGATACGGACGTTATGCCTATATTCATGATCATTGCCTTAGATATCATCATAACTTTGCGCTTTTCTATCAATTGCTTGGCAGTAATTTGTTCACCCACCATAATTTCTATCTTGAGAGAAGCCTCTAGTGAAACCTATGGCCCCCGGGTCTATTTTCCATCATACAAGTTTCCGATCTGCAATATTTTACTTTCCATTCCATAAACCAAAAATATTAGTTTACCGTTTATCCATCTCTATCAGATTTCACATTACACATACCCGTGAAGGGATTGACAACCCCTTTATCGCGTTGGGTGCAAGTTGGTGTTTGTTTGTGCAGGTATTTGGTGGCTTGCGCATGCATTGATACCTTGGTTCTCAAAAGCTGAGGGAAATACTTACTCTACTTTGCTGAATCACCCTTCCCACTTCAAGGGAAAAACCAATGCAAGCTCAAGAGGTAGCAACTATCTATTTACTTTTATGTTGTGTCATCACCTTCTAAAATAAGCGCCAGAACCTAAGAGCACAGCTGTCATGCTGATGCATTGTGTGTAGCTAATGTTGGGTGCATCATGACTGGATCTTTTCTACCATGAATTACAAATGTTTAGTCGCTGCTTGAACTTTGGAGGTGCTCTGCATTTATATTTTGCGGTCTCAGAAAGGGCTAGCGAGATACAACTATTGTCATATTATATCATGGTTGTTTTGATAACGTGTTGTTGTTTGAGATATCTTATTATTGCTCGCTAGCTGATTATGTCATTGATATGAGTCAATATAATTTTTAAGAGTTATTGTCGGCATGGTTAGTTATATTAGTGGCTGAAAAGCTGGGTGCTGTTTAAGCTTATTTATGCAAACAAGAGCAAAAGAGTTCGTAAAAGTTTTTCTTTTTCACTTCCAGTTTATCAACTGGATTGCTTGAGGACAAGCAAAGGTTTAAGCTTGGGGGAGTTGATACGTCTCCGTCGTATCTACTTTTTCCAATGCTTTTCCTTTTGTTTTGGACTCTAATTTGCATGATTTGAATGAAACTAACCCGGACTGACGTTGTTTTCAGCAGAACTACCATGGTGTTGTTTTTTGTGCAGAAATAAAAGTTCTCGGAATGGAACTAAACTTTGCAAGGATTTTTTATACAATAAAAGAGAATTTCTGGAGCCAAGAACCACCGGAGGGGGGCACCTGGGTGGGCACAACCCACCAGGGTGCGCCTCCCCACTAGGCGCGCCCAGGTGGGTTGTCCCCACCTGGTGGCCCCGCAGACCCTGAAACTGACACTATAAAATCCTATTTTTCTAGAAAAAAATCAGGGAGAAAGAATTATCGCGTTCCACGAGACGGAGCCACCGCCGTCTCCTGTTCTTCATCGGGAGGCCAGATCTGGAGTCCGTTTGGGGCTCCGGAGAGGGGGATCTTCGATCTTCGTCATCACCAACCCTTCTCCATCGCCAATTCCATGATGCTCCCCACCGGGAGTGAGTAATTCCTTCGTAGGCTCACTGGTCGGTGAGGAGTTGGATGAGATTCATCATGTAATCTAGTTAGTTTTGTTAGGGCCTGATCCCTAGTATCCATTATGTTCTGAGATTGATGTTGCTATGACTTTGCCATGCTTAATGCTTGTCACTTTGGGCTCGGGTGCCATGATTTTAGATCTGAACCGTTTATGTTATCACCATTATATCTATGTTCTAGATCCGATCTTGCAAGTTATAGTCACCTACTACGTGTTATGATCCGGCAACCCCGGAGTGACAATAGTCGGGACCACTCCCGGTGATGACCGTAGTTTGAGGAGTTCATGTATTCACCGTGTGTTAATGCTTTGTTCCGGTTCTTTATTAAAAGAAGGCCTTAATATCCCTTAGTTTCCAATAGGACCCGCTGCCACGAGAGGGTAGGACAAAAGATGTCATGCAAGTTCTTTCCATAAGCATGTATGACTATTTACGAAATACATGCCTACATTATATTTATGAACTGGAGCTAGTGCCGTATCGCCCTAGGTTATGACTGCCACATGATGAATATCATCCAACAAATTTTCGATCCAATGCCTACGAATTTATCTTATATTGTTCTTGCTAAGTTACCATTGCTATCGTTACTACTGCACTTGCTACAAAATTACTGCTATCACTATTACCGTAACTATTGCTACTACTACTATTATCAAAACTATCATACTACTTTGCTACTGATCACTTTGCTGCAAATAATTAATCTCCAGGTGTGGTTGAACTGACAACTCAGCGGCTAATACTTGCAGATATTCTTTGACTCCCCTTGTGTCGAATCTATAAATTTGGGTTGAATACTCTACCCTCGAAAAATTGTTGCGATCCCATATACTTGTGGGTTATCACACATGCAAGTATAAGAGTTGAGCGCCAGAAAGTAAATACTTTGCATATGAAAGTAAAGGAGTGATCGGAGAAATAAAACACAATGAAGACACGATGATATTTGGCGTGGTTCTAGTAGGTGGTGCTATCGTACGTCCACGTTTGATGGAGACTTCAACCCACGAAGGGTCACAGTTGCGCGAGCTCATGGAGGGATCCACCCATGAAGGGTCCACGAAGAAGCAACCTTGCCTATTCCATCATGCCTTACGTCCACGAAGGACTGGCCTCACTTAGGTAGATCTTCACAAAGTAGGCAATCTCCTTGCCCTTACAAACTCCTTGGTTCAAATCCACAATCTTGGAGGCTCCTAAGTGACACCTAACCAATCTAGGAGACACCACTCTCCAAAAGGTAATAGATGGTGTTGTTGATGATGACGTCCTTGCTCTTGTTCTTCAAATGATAGTCTCCCCAACACTCAATCACTCTCTCACAGATTTGGCTTTGGTAGAAGAGGGGATTGAATGGAAAGCAACTTGGGGAAGACTAAAAAACAAGGTTCAAATGATAGGATTGGAATATCTTGATCTCAACACATGAGTAGGTGGTTCTCTCTCAAAAAACGAGTAGTAGAAGTGGTGGTTTGTTCTGATGGCTCTCGTGGAGAGTAGGTGGGGGTGGAGGAGTATGATAATCCCCAAGTGCAAGGAATCATCACAGCAATTCCCAAAGATGGAAGTGGTAAGCATGGACTGTCAAACCCACAAGGAGCTAAAGGTAAGATCAATATTCTCTCAAGGCCTATCTGCCACATGATACGCCCCTACGTACACCGAGTGTTTGCTTTTATCTAGAAACAAGAAATAAACTACGTTGTGGGTATAAAGAGGATAGCTTTGCATGATATCAGTGAACTAAAATATAGAAATGGGTGTTGTCAACATAAAGTTAGAATAGAATATATTACAAATAGCGAATGTGGAACAATGATGGTATGGTGTGCGGAATTTTTCTAGGCAATTGATAACAAAATCGATGATCATTATTGCAATTTTATATGAGGGAGAGGCATAAGCTATCATACTTTACGTACTTGGATCGTATGAACTTATGATTGGACCACTAGAAAGCATCCGCAACTACTAGAAATTATAGGTAAACCCAACCATAGCATTAAATATCAAGTACCCTTTACTCCCATATGCCACACTCCCTATTACTCGGGTGTAAACTTCTGTCACTCTAGCAATCCACTATAAGCGAATCGTAAACATATTGCAACACCCTACAATGGGAATCCCCCACGTGTGTGTGGCATGAAAGGCGCCATAGGACAGCACCAAAAAAACAGACAACTCAAACCAATCAAGATCATCGATCAACCCAAAGGACAAAAGACATCTACTCAAACATCATAGGATGGCAACACATCATTGGATAATAATATGTGGCATAAAGCACCATGTTCAGGTAGGGGATTACAATGGGGTGATGACCCACAAGTATAGGGGGTCTATCGTACTCCTTTCGATAAGTAAGAGTGTCGAACCCAACGAGGAGCAGAAGGAAATGATAAGCGGTTTTCAGCAAGGTATTCTCTGCAAGCACTGAAATTATAGGTAACAGATAGTTTTGTGATAGGATAATTGGTAACAAGAAACAAGTAACAAAAGTAAATAAAGTGCAGAAAGGTGGCCCAATCCTTTTTGTAGCAAAGGACAAGCCTGGACAAACTCTTATATAGAGAAAAGCGCTCCCGAGGACACATGGGAATTATCATCAAGCTAGTTTTCATCACGTTCATATGATTCGCGTTCGGTACTTTGATAATTTGATATGTGGGTGGACCGGTGCTTGGGTGCTGTCCTTACTTGGACAAGCATCCCACTTATGATTAACCTCTATTGCAAGCATCCACAACTACAACAAAAGTATTAAGGTAAACCTAACCATAGCATGAAACATATGGATCCAAATCAGCCCCTTACGAAGCAACGCATAAACTAGGGTTTAAGCTTCTGTCACTCTAGCAACCCATCATCTACTTATTACTTACCAATGCCTTCCTCTAGGCCCAAATAATGGTGAAGTTTCATGTAGTCGACATTCACATAACACCACTAGAGGATAGACAACATACATCTCATCAAAATATCGAACGAATACCAAATTCACATGACTACTAATAGCAAGACTTCTCCCATGTCCTCAGGAAAAAACGTAACTACTCACAAAGCATATTCATGTTCATAATCAGACGAGTATTAATATGCATATAGGATCTGAACATATGATCTTCCACCAAATAAACCAACTAGCATCAACTACAAGGAGTAATCAACACTACTAGCAACCTACAGGTACCAATCCCAGACTATGAGACAAGAATTGGATACAAGAGATGAACTAGGGTTTGGGAGGAGATGGTGCTGGTGAAGATGTTGATGGAGATTGCCCTCTCCTGATGAGAGGAGTGTTGGTGATGATGATTGCGATGATTTCCCCCTCCCGGAGGGAAGTGTCCCCGGCAAAACAACTCTGCCGGAGCCCTAGATTGGTTCCGCCAAGGTTCCGCCTCGTGGCGGCGGAATCTCGTCCCGAAAGCTTGCTTATGATTTTTCTTCGGACGAAAGCCTTCATATAGTAGAAGATGGGCACCGGAGGGCCAACAGGGGGCCCACGAGGCAGGGGGCGCGCCAGGGGGTAGGGCGCGCCCCCACCCTCGTGGACAGGTGGAGGCCCCCCTGACGTTTTTCTTCCGCTCAGTATTTTTTATTATTTCCAAAAATAACTTTTGTGGAGTTTCAGGACTTTTGGAGTTGTGTAGAATAGGTCTCTAATATTTGCTCCTTTTCCAGCCTAGAATTCCAGCTGCCGGCATTCTCCCTCCTTATGTAAACCTTGTGAAATAAGAGAGAATAGGCATAAGTATTGTGACATAATGTGTAATAACAGCTCATAATGCAATAAATATCCATATAAAAGCATGATGCAAAATGGACGTATCAACTCCCCCAAGCTTAGACCTCGCTTGTCCTCAAGCGGAAGCCGATAACGATAAATATGTCCACATATTTAGAGGCAGAGGTGTCGATAAAATAAAATACGGACATGAGGGCATCATGATTATTCTCATAACAGCAACATATATGGATATTGTCATATGATTTCTTATGCTCAAGTAATAATCTATTCACAATGCAAAGTATGAATCAGAAACTTTATTGAGAACTAACAAACGATAATCTCAGTCATTGAAGCAATTGCAATTTATCATAACATCAGAAAGAGTCTATGTCAGAGCTTTTTTGCAACTCGTGTAGCATGGGATGCCGTGTTTGTAGAATTTTCCGCTGGACTTTGACCTTCTATTGCACCATCAGTACCAGCAGAATCTGCAGGATTCATCCGCTTCTCGTTCCCTGCCATTCTGTGTTTCTTCCTCTTTCTCTGTGCCATGTTAAGTCAAGCCGACAAGAAAAACGAATAACAATTTAGTTCTTCAAAACAAATTGATGCGTGATGCAGACGAACTGAACTTTGATGTTAGACAACCACATGATAGGAGGATGTAATATGTATGAAAAACAGGACGGAAGAGATAACCAGAACTATGATGTGTAAACTAAGAAGAAGACATTTCACCAAATTAGAAGCAATGCAATGGAAGGTAGACACCATATGAAAGATGCTACAAATATCGCTCTGCCAAGTTAACAGTGTCTCATCATAAATGGCGTTTAAACAAATGTGAAGCAGTACAAGAAATAAATCATATGCAAGATGCAAACAACATCACACTACCATGTTAGAGGTCTCTCGTCATTAGTGCCATTGCATATTCACAGCATTGCATATTCACAGCTTATGATGTGTAAACTAAGGAGAAGGCATTTCAACAAATTAGAAGCAATGAAAGCTAGACACCATATGAAAGATGCAATGAATATCACTCTACCAAGTTAAAACTATCTCGTCATAAGTGCCATTTCAACAAATTAGTAGTACAAGCTAGAAAAGAATGTGAGATGTAACCTATATCACACTCCGAAGTCAAACGTGTCTTATGATAAGTGATTGTTGCAGGTTACACAACAGTAGTAATTTGATGTAAGAACATGGTGTGATAGACAGATATTGTATGTTCTAGAAACAGGAACACGTGTCTTATTCAAGTATAATGTGTAAAGTAAGCAGATGGAATTCAACAAAATTAGAAGCAATACAAGCTAGACATCACACATAACATGCAACCACATATAACAGTGCCAAGTTAGAGGGAGCACCGGTGATGCTGCACTAGGGGAGACGTGCTCATCATAAACACATCTTTGTTGAGTGTCTATGCATGTGTTGTCTTGGAAAAAATCTTGGGGGTGTGGAGGAGTAGAAACTCTAGAGGCCCTCCATTTGGAAGGAGCACCTTTATCCGCTGCCTTGCTAACTTCCTTCCGCTTTATTGATTTTGAATTGTCAAGTAAAACCAACAAGAAAAAGCAATAAAATTCTCTCTTCAGAACTCATTCATGCATGATACTGACAATCACTACTTTGATGTAAGGCAAACACATGATACCAGGATGGAATATGTACGAAAAACAGGACGGCATGGCATGTTCACAACTGTTTGTGTAAACTAAGCAGAAACCATTCCAGCAAATAAGAAGCAATGCAAGCTAGACACCACATGAAAAGATGCAACCAATATGACTCTGCCAAGTTAAAAGCGTCCCATCATAAATGGAATTTCAACAAATTAGAAGTAGCGCATGCTATAAATCATATGAAAGATGCAACTAATATCGCACTGCATATACTAAAGGTGTCTCGTCATGTTGATTGATGCGGGATACAAAAAAACAATAGTTTTATCTAAGGACATGCTTAATAGACATATGTACTATGTACTAAATACAGGAAGGCATGTCACATTAACAGGTATAATGTATAAGCTAAGCAGACTAGCACATGCAGTTTAACCAGATTGGAAGAATTACAATCTAGACACCATATGCAACATGCAACCACATATCACACTGCCAAGTTAGAGCAAGCACCTGCGATGCTAGTGTAGGGGAAATGCTGCAATCAACTACAGAGCTACGTTCACTATCTTCATCTAGCATTTCTGTTTCTTGAGAATCATGTCGGGAGGCTGACGCTGCATTCTTTAAATGAGGAGTAGTCCCCTTGCCTGCCTGCCTCATCATAAGTGATTGATGAGGGATACACAAGAACATTAGTTTGATGTAAGAACATGGTTAATACACAGATGTACTAGTATGTACCAAAAACAGAAAGGTATGTCATATTCAAAGGTATAATGTGTAAGCTAAGCAGATGCAATTTAACCAAATTGGAAGCAATACAAGCTAGACATCCGGCTGGAGTGGTGAGCATGATCATCTAGGACCTGAGAGCCTGGTGGGAGGCGGGCTGCTTCGCCACCATCGCAGCTTTTTAGTTGGCTTCTAGGTGATGCCTATCTTTGCTGGGCTTGTCACTAGCTCGACCAGTGCCCTGACTAGCTATTTGTCTTCTAGTGCTCACGGGATGGTGGTTCATGTAAAAAAATATCTTTCCTTATCTTACCGACTTCGGCCATTCGAATACAAGCTAGACACCATATGGAACATGCAACCACATATGACACCGCGAAGTTAAAGCAAGCACCTGGGATGGTGGTTCATTGCGAGCAAGGTCATCAACTCCAGAGCTACGTTTACCGTCTCCATCTGCTGACACTGCACCCTTTATAGCGTTGTAACGTGTCTTGCCTACCCGCATACGAAGCTGGAGCAACTTCTCTCTTTTCTTTTTGGCTTCTCTCATGGTAGCAGAGTCTGAAATACCCTTGCGTAAAAACACAATAGTGAGAGTAAGGGTGAAGTGTGTGCAGAACTAGTGCACTGTAAAAGTAGCAGATAGCAGGTGGCTGAAAAATAAATGACAGGAGACATATGATAGCTCTACAACATTGCATGGCAAACAAAATTAGATTCTACTCCATATGATTTTGTAATATATGAGCACAGGAAATGCAGGTACTCCTCCAGCACACCACCACATGTGGTCATATCTAAGATAACAGTCGACTGAAAATAAATAGGTCAGTCGATTTTTTTTAATGAACCGTCCGATCTATAAGGAACGGGCAGATGGCCTTCGTCTACCTCCCGCCAGTCACTGTTGACGATCTTTCTCGAACCGCCAGCGACCACCGGCCCAGACCCCTGCCTCCGCCGTCCCGCCCTCCCATCGACCTCACACCACCGCCGTGCTTGGCAGCGCCCCCAAGCCATCCCTTTAATCCCGGCCGACCTCCAGATCAGGCGCCAGTAGCTCTAGGCCGCACACGCCCCTAAGATAAACACCAAGGCGCTGCTTCCCTGGCGTAATAGGCATACTAGCGCCTGTTACGCCGGGGAATGCTTCCGTTAATTAGGAATCAACTGGCCAGAAATTGAAATTCAGGGGGGCGACGTACCTCTAGCTAAGGTGAAATAGTATATGAGCAGAAACCTTGTGCATCGCAAGTTACTAGGAACATCTAGTATCAAGAAGAAGCGGTCAACTAGTGTCTTCTATGGGATGAATACCGTGCAAGCAGAGACGTAAAATTTGCACGAATAAGGGAAGAGGAGTACCTTTTTTGGTTGCCGGTGTGGTCACCTCCACATGTCGCGCCGATCTTCTTCTTTTTACCAGTGAAACCGATGTTCTGGAGGGTGCAGGCTTGGACGAACCCATGGCCAAATTGTTGACTGTGTTGCCATGGCCGTATGTCGGCGGAGGGGAAGCAGATCCGAGGCGGCGAAGGACGGCGTAGCAGGAACAGCTCCGGTGCGGTGGAGGGTGGCGAAGTTGGAGCGGCAGCGGTGAGGCGCAGGACGGCGTGGTTGAACTGGCTCGGGTACGGACGGCTCGGCCTCGGCTTCAAGTACTAACCATGGAGGGCGTTGCGGTTGAGGTTGCGGTGGACAACGACGTCGGGGTACCGGCTCCGGCATGATGGAGGAGGGCGGCGGTTGATGGGTGGGATGGGGTGGCGGACGGAGGACGCCGGGGTTTCGCGGCTGGCGGAGAGGTAGTTTTGGCGCCCACGGAGTACGAATGGGGAATCAGACGGATGGGGGGGAACCATGTTTCGGTCTGGGACGCGCTTGTTTTTGGCTTTTTTGAACAGAAGATGGGACGCGCTTGTTTGAAATTTGGGGAAAGTACAAACTTTGCCCCCCTCTTAAATTTCAGACCTCGGGGGTAGGATGGTAATCCCAGGTGTCCCAAATAGTGGGCGGGAGCGATTTCGGCCGCGCGCATGTGTGCTTAGGCGGCCATTGTGTATGAATGTTTTTCGGATGCGGTTGCGTGGCGTCTAGATGAAGCTACAAACCTACCCCGGTTTAGACCTTTGGACGTCGGGCCGGTAGGTTTCACGGGTCGGAGTTATTAGAAAAGTAATTTCCTTGTACTACCAAACATTGGTCTCACGCGGTTTCGGGCGAGTAGAGGCTCTTTTGGCGCTTCGTTCGAAATTTTGAAACACAAGCATTCACGTTTAGAGTACTCTTGAACTATGAGGATTGACCTAAATAGACAACGTTATATTTGACCTTGTATGTTTCAAAAACCTCATTAAATTATCCGCTTCTTTTTAAAATTTTGACACTTGAAAATCCTATAACTACGATTATTTTGGAATGGAGGAGCTAAATTTGAATCTATTTTGTACACGACTACATATGCTATTATGTACAAAATCAGAGCAAAGATTGGTGCCCCCATAATTTAGGTATGGTTTACAAATGCCATGATATCCAATTCAAATAATTGAATGGACTTCATGTTGAATTCGATTTTTTTAAACCACCTTAAGTTGAATTCAAATGTATGCTAGTTCATAGGTAGCTATTTATAATGTCCATTGTGTAACTTTCGTATGTATAATGTCCTTTACACACACAACATGAACTATACTCACGTTTATATTCGATTGCTAAAGCGATGCATTGTCTGGATTTCACTAACTATGTGGATCAATTGTGTCAAATAATAACATAGACATGCTCAAATTCGATAGAATCTAGATGTCTGATGGATCAACGACCGCTCCTTACGCGAGTTGCAAATATCATGATCCCATCCTAATATTTGGATACAATTTATATCTTTAATCAATGTGTAGAGCAGTCTTTTACGTGTAGTTTCACTTTCCATCGGTGGTCTCTCACACATGCTCACACACTCTCTCCCGAGGTGTCTTTCTCGCACACATGCTCTAGATATAACCCTCCCTCCCTCTCGTAACCATTTACAACTGTTTTCACTAACCTTTATCACAAGCACTCTTCCTCTCGCAAACATACACACGCACAATCCTCATCGACCCTTTCTATATACATGGACCTGCTTACGTGTCTCATGTATGCACATTATCTTTACGCCTGTCTCTCACGCATTGTCTCACACCTCTCTTGCTAATCGACAAGTACGATTCTAGCAGAGCATTCTGTAGGATGCCCCTTAAAGTTAGGTTGGATGAATAGTAATATCAGAGATAAAGGGGTTACCTTAGTCCGAGAACCTAGGGTTACCAATCCTAGCCGGCTTTGTCAGTGGACACAGAGTCCTTCACAATTCTGCTATCTTTGTCTTGTACGACTAGTCATCCATGGTTCTTCCTAAATGCGTCACGGGCCGACCAATGTGGCGCGGGACGAAACCGAACGAAGGGCCTCACCTCGACCCACCGGACCTCACGCGGTGACACACCCTCTGCCCCCACATCTCATTATCTTCTCACACCCACACATACCAACACAAACACCACACACACAGAAAATTTCTCCTGGTGCCTCTATTCCCTCCCCCCTTGCATATACACACTCAAGGGAATGGAATCTCTTGTCGTGACGTCATATTCGTCTCTCTCTCTAGACCACTCTCATTTCTCGTGCTATCTCTCCCACGCCCCCCCGTCGGCCCCTCTATCCATGCCTCTCTCGAATACGTAATACACACACATACCTCTCTAGGCCCCGCCAAATGCATCAACTACACATTCACACATGTTACATCACGTACCCCATTGATCTAAAAAGCCCTCTCTTCACGTTTATTTTGCATACAACATTCCTTTTGAATAAAGTGTGGCCAAAAAATTATTTTAGAGTTTCTACATATATACAACATTACAAAGTTATATGGAGGAGTACGAACGCTAATTTGCATTGCATGGTGCCCACAATGATATTTATTCCGCACTGTGAATTTGTATATTTTTATACTATATACAAAGTTAGTCATAATAAAGAGAAACGAAGAGCATCTCTCTCTCCATCGCATACCCCCCTGTACGCCCCTTTCACGTATGCACACAAAACTATCTCCAGGTCCTCTAAAAGTAAGCCCCCAGAAAATTCACACATGTTTCATATTTCTCTCGCGATATATGCAATGACGATCATTGTATTTGAAGCGAAAGCACGATACGTACATTGGACTTCAGAATCCACTCATTACGGTCACCATTTACGTTTAGTGGTTATTATACAGTCACGGGCTCACCGTACAACTCTGTATTTGCTCATAACATGACTAGTTGACCAGTTAAACGCTCCACGTGGCACCTCTAGTGTTGCATCACATTATCTCACTACCATCGTGCCCACCTGTCGACTTGTATCTACTCTACATCTACACTCTTATAAAATACATAAAATACACTCTTATAAAAAACAGAGTTGGTGATGATGGTGTGCCTGCCATCCTGCAATATAGGCCGTCCGATTTATATCTGACGGATAGGAAAGAAACTATGGCAATTTTGCAAAAAGGTACCCACACACCTCTCCACATTTGCAAATAAGGCCTTCCCTCGTTCATCCTTTTCTCTCACAAGATAAACAAGTCATACAAATGCATCTTGATGTTACGTGCAACGCACGGGCATCTTGCTAGTAAGAATGAAAACAAACGACAAAAAAATATTTGGACGGTGGTTCGAAGTCATGACCGCGGGCACAGCGGACAAGGTGGCCTTGTATTAGTATGTTGAGCCATCTGTTTTAACACACAAGAGCTGGTGTGGTGATTATACACACACGCACGCATGCACACGAACTGCATCCACGCAATACTCACACAAACACATGCACCCACGCATGCACGCAACACTCACATGTACACACGCAGCCACGCACGCACGCACGCAACACTCACACGCACACACACACGCATGCATGCACACACCAGTACACCACACGACCAACACACACTCTCACGCTCAAGTGCTCAACCTACAAGTGCATGCACACACATCAGGCCCTGACAGACACATACACAACCAGGTGATTCCCGCGCACGGGTTGGAGCCTTGTCGCGCCTGCGTAAATTTGTGTTTATCTGACCTTTTGCTTATGCGAACTGATAGGTGGGACCCACAAGGAACGTGGTCAATTTAACTAGTCAACATGGCACCACGCGGACTATTTGGCCGGTCAACAGAGTGCAATCCGATGCTGAACTATGAGCAAGTGACCGTATAATCACCGCAAAACGTATATAGTGGCCGTAATCAGCTTATTCTGAAGTTCGGTGACCGTATTACGCTTTTCTCTCTGTAGGCCCTCCAAAACTACATCTCTACACGTTCTCGCATGTTACATCTAACAACTATGCAATACAGCACTACTACTACACTCTAACACAATAAATCATATGTGTTTTTAGTTTTACTCGATATCATCTTGTTACTTATAATTATTCAGTTTGCATACATTAAAATTGCCTTTGAAATGTATGGCCAGTATCATCTACCGCGCGGGAAAAATCCCGCCCTTTCCTGTTTAATCGGGTTTGTATCGATGGATCGTGCGAAACAGCAAAACTATAGTACTATACAGTACTACAAGTGACAGTTCACTGGGCCGTCGTGTCGTCTACTCCTCCGTTGTAAGAGTGGAGCGCTCGCTTTCATAAATCTTCTAGTCCCTTTCGCCAACATGTGGGACATCAAGCTACCGGTTCCACGTGCCATACCGGAATACAGTGCAGAGCAGCCGGGGTGAAGCACCCCAGTCATGGCGCCGGCGTAGTAATGAGCAATGAAGCGTCAAATCACAAAGCTGCACCTTTCCCGCAGTTAAGTTGGAGGGACGAAGCAACCATCACATCATTTCACTCATTCCTGAATCCGCTTCTCCCTCATCTTCTTCAACTTAACCACGTGTTGCTTCTGCCGTTGTTCTGCCTCATGTGGGACGCGTATCGGCTTGGTAAAGCACTGACATGTGGGACCGCATGTTAGCAAACCGCCAGGACAACGTCCTCCGAAAATAAGAAGCCTAATCCTAGACTTACAAAGGGCTACGTAGCTGCTACGTATACTTTCCATCTAATCTATATATGCCCCCCTGATTTTCAGGTGGGGTGGGCCTAATCCTCTCCTTTAATCCAATCAAATAGTCCCACATCACATCAGTTCGTAACTTTACGTAAACCATTACGTGGATGTAGCATTGCTCAAATAAGAAACCTCCCCCGCCATCCGCGCGGCAAAACCACCTCCTTTTTACTAATCTTGATTCTATAATTTTTTAGATCAATATAATTGAGATTTGTATAGATAGCACACAGGAGCAAAACCAAGTGGTACGGTTAAGGGCATCCACAATGTGTAGCCAAATGTGAAAATAGCTTTTGGCATCGTGGGAACCATTGTGGACGGTGTTTCCAAAGCCAAAAAGATGGAACCGAAGCTCCCTGATTGATTGATTGATTGAAGGAATAGAAAAATGCAACGTCTCTCCTCTTTCTCCCATGCTTGGATGCATGTAGTACAGTATAGAGCACAGATTCTACTCCCCTGTCCCTTCTATCACAAATCACAAAGCAGTGAGGCATCAAATCACAAAAGCCCGGACGAAGCAACCATCATTTCACTCTTCGCTGACTCCGCTTCTCCAATGTCTTCTTCGAGAAACCATCTCACCGCACTAGTACTCCTAGTAGTACTAGTAAAGGACTTCCTGGATGCAAATAAGGCGGTTGTCTCGGCTTGCAGGCGGCACTTGCGAACGACTTACCGTGGTCTCCCTCAATGGTGTTCTCCGTCGAACGCACTTCACCAAACCACCCAAAAAAAGATATCGTCGACGTCACCGCAATGGGGAAGGAAGTCAAATATAGTTACTACCTCCATTTTTTTGTACACAAGGCCAGTATATCAAAATTACAATTTGCAAAGGGCCACTAACACTAATCGAGGCAAAATTGATGGGGTTAGCAACCAAGCACATTAATATCCCCTGCATGCATGCGGAAGTGAGAAGGTTGGTTTGCATGGCAATGCATTAATCAAGCGATGAGGAGTGAGATGGTTAGCTCTTTGGTCTTTGGAGAAAAAATATGCATTAATTGACACGTGAAACGAGGATTTGTATCGATTAAATCCCGCGAAGGAAAACCCCGCCTTTCTTTTTTAACACTAGTACTCCTAGTACGTACGTACTTATCCTGTTTGGGTCTAGGCCTTGCATTGCCAAACTTCGCCACACATTTTTGCCAAGCTTGACTAAAGTTTTCAAAATGAGAAGGAGGTACACTTGCGCACGGCTGTCGCGGTCGCACCGCACCCTCACACGGTCGCTCCTGCACGCCGTGGTCACACCGCACCCTCACACAGTCGCTCCTGCACGCCGCAAACCCAACCAAGGGAACGCACCCTCACTGACACGTGTTGTCGCATGTGAACAAACCAAACTCAGCCATCCTATCGCTCACACATAATTTTCGTTCATAGAGTATGTTTATCCAACCGCATGTTGGGGAGTATCCGTACGGCCCGTGCGGTGGTCTGTTGGGGAAGAAGAAGAGGTGAGGAAGAAGGAAAGAAGGGTTAGGAGACATAGGATATTCATCCAACCGCCTGAAATGGTAGACTGACCCAAGTCAGGCGACTTGCATAACAAATATATGTTTTTACACAACAAAAGATCCATAAAAACAACAACATAAAGAAAAACTTTCGCTGCTCACGGAAAGAGACGGCCTCATCGTCTTTGGCTGCCGGTGCGAACCAGCCGTCGCTACCGACGTGTGTCTCCGCACCGTGGTTGTCCTCGGCCTCCAGCTACTCGTTCAAGCGGAGCGTGCGGGCACTCTGCACAGACGAGAGCACAGCCCGGTTCAAGTCGAGGACGTCCGGTTCCGCCTGCAGGAGGGCCTCGATGGCAGCAGCATCCGCGCGCTCCACGTCGAGTCGAGCCTCCGCCGCCCGGTTCAAGTCCAGGACGTCCGGTTCCGCCTGCAGGAGGGCATCGATGAGAGTGGCATCCGCGCGCTCTGCGTTGAGTCGAGCCTCTGCCGCCCGGTTCAAGTCCAGGACGTCTGGTTCCGCCTGCGGGAGGGCCTCGATGGCAGCGGCATCCGCGCGCTCCGCCTCAAGTTGAGCCTCCGCCGCCCGGTTCACATCCACGACATCCGGTTCCGCCTGCAGGAGAGCCTCGATGGCAGCGGCATGCGCGCGCTCCGCGTCGAGTTGAGCCTCTACCTCCCGGTCCTCCTTTAGTATCGCCATGTTGAACCGCTGGTCCGCCTGCACCATGGGGGACTCGGACGCCGGCACGAAGTCGACGTCCATCGTCTCATATCCATCGGGGGCCTTCTGCGCCGCGACCTCCGCGATGAACATTGGATCGGCTTCCTCCTCCTCGTAGCTTGGCTCTAGAGAACTCAGGGATAGGCCCGCCGCAAAGCGAGCTTGGGAACGGAGGTCTGTGGCGCCGACCGCCGCCGCGATTTCTGCACGGCGCTCCGGCGTCAGCATCTTGTAGTAAGTGATCTTGCGGCGCACCATGGCTTTCCGGCGAACTAGGGGATGCTTGATGCGGGCTAGGGGATCGAAAGGTGGGGGAATGGGCTGGAGATTTGGTGTGGTTTTAGGGCAGTGGCTGGCGTAGGCCGAGCAGCGAAGTTTCTGGTGTGAATAGTGGTTCCGGTGACGACCGGTCAATCGGTTTTGACTGTACATCACTCTTGTCGCGTTCGCGTTGCAGCCCAGCACGCTGGACCCTCCATGTCGCTCACCGAATGGAACGCGCTTCGTCTTGCGTTTTCGCTCGCTTGTGGGACCGCAGTTGAGAGCAAACCGATGTCCCTCCCCCTCCCCCGCCCGCCTCATTTATTATACCACCACTCCCTTCGTTTTATGTGGAGTAAATAAAAACAGAGGGAGTATACTACAGATGAGGATCCCCTGACGTGGCCGAACCCATTGAGTAACTGACATGCGGGGCCTAGCAAGCATGGGGTCCGCCAGTAAGTGACCGAAAGGGAGGGTAAGGTAGGGATACCTACATCAGAGGATCCACTTCCACTATACTACTTTGACCAAATGTTAGAGTAATAATATATGACATGCAACTTACACAAATGTTAGAGTAATAATATATGACATGCAACTTACACAAAGCATACAGGGTCTAATGCGTTCTTCGAGGCTAACTTTGACCAAATGTTAGAGTAATAATATATGACATGCAACTTACACAAAGCATACGGTCAAATTCGTATGTGAAAGGAGTTTCCAATGATATAATTTTCACATTATACATCTCATGTACTATTAATCTTGTCAATAGTCAAATTGGAAACCATCTCGAGTACAAATCTAGGAGTATGTACGAATCTAACAATATTGATTGGGCGTTGTTGAATGTTGATACCTTTTTGATCAAAGTAGAGATACTTTGACTACACATAAAACTTATATGTAAACTAGAAAGGATAGGGGGAGTATATTGTACATGCAAAAATGAAACGAACATTGAATACCCTTTATATATGATTTGCGGATGCTATGATCACCGGTTCAAAATTTTGAATCCGCCTTAGGTATCACGTGCCCCCACTCGTTCCCTCTCGATTTCATCTCGGGGTCCGGAGATCTATTGAAAGAGGACTAGGGTGGGTACATGCGAATGATACTCGGTGGAATGTTCAAATGAGGCATGCGGGAGGATGGACTCGACTGGAGGGCAACATGATCGATGGATAAGAGGGTTGGAGAGGAATGAGAAATAAGCAAACGCCACATGATTATACTTGAACGGCTCAAATAAACAATAAGTTGTCTCGCTTGGCCTACATAGTGAAAGGCCTAATGCGCAACGCGGAGCACTGACGCTCGAATATGGCCGGGAAAACAGGGAAACCGACATGTGGGGCACACCCGTCGGGACAACGTAGCGCAGACTAGTCCAATGGAGGAGCTGGCCCATGACCTCCTCGCCACCGACAACCGTTCATGTGGGTCGTTGGGGCCAACAACGGGGCGCAGCTCCAGCACCGCCTCTGGACACGGCGACCGCGGTGAGCGACATGCTCATATCGTCGCTAGACACGGTCGGTTTCAATGTGCCGAGGGTAGCGTTAGTGCTGTGGCACGACCAACGGTATGTTTGGTTTGTGCCCAAGGTTGCCCCATCAAAGCATTGGGTAGCCAAAATTTTGGTTGAGGTATTGGTTGCCCATGATTTGGCCGACATTGGCAAGAAAAATGAACAAGAGTTGGCTAGAGTTAATTGGCATGCCAAAGAAATGGCAACCATCCAAACAAAGACCAATCTTTGGGTCATGACCAAAATTTGGTTGAGGTATTGGTTGCCCATGATTTGGCCGACATTGGCAAGAAAAATGAACTAGAGTTGGCTAGAGTTCATTGGCATGCCAAAAAAATGGCAACCATCCAAACAAAGACCAATCTTTGGGTCATGACCAAAATTTTGGTAAGGTGCACTTTGGCCACAATCCAAACACACCCCAACACCCGGCTCGTCGAGGATGCACGGGGCGCCGCGACGCGTCCGTGGAGTGGTGTAGCGCGGCCAACTGCATCCTCTGGACCTGAGACCATGCCGGGTCATCTTGCTTTTTCAATGACATGCGGGGATCGCATGTGAGCAAAGGGCATCTCCAACGTTGCCACGACCGCAGCTGACTACCCTGGCACACCAAAACCCTCATCCCTCGCACCGTCGCGCGGTGCGTTCCCAGCCGGCGCCAGCTGCCCGCATTCATGCCGTCCATTCGTATGTCGTTGTTAAGAGGCTCGGTGCCCGAGGAACCAACTTCGGCGACTTAATGACGCACCCGGACGCTTGGCCTCACCGGAATGCGCTACTTAAAGCGGCAACGCCCAGCTAACCTCCACAGGATAGCGCATCGTCCTCCTACCTGGCACCACATCCGCCATGACCGCAAGTGCGAAGGCTCTGCGGGAGAGCTTGTCTTCGGGGATGAAGCTCGAGGTCGCCGCCCTCGCTCAAGTCGCCTCTCGCGATGCAATAGCGGCGTAGCCGGACGCAGACGCGACCGCACAAGCGGTGGCCACGCTGGCGGCCGACGACGGGAGCACCGTCAGCCACGCGTCCTACTTGCCGCCGTCCAACGTCCGGCACCGCCGAGGTCGGGGACTCCTCCGAGGATGATTAGGGCATGGGAGGCGGCAGGGCATGGTGTGCCAACTGGCCGGTCCGTCTCCCGTGTTCTACTCTTCTCGCCGGAGACCGCACCTTCACTTCACGGGTCTTGAACCCTGCCCCCGTACATAGAGATCGCAGATGGAGGACATCGATCGCCGCCGTAGAATAGGTTTAGGGTCGGGTTTCTTTTATTTTTCTGTCCTATAAAAGTTCAAAATGTAATGAAAATCTGCCGTGTTTGCATTAATCTCGGACGGTGTATATGAACTTTCACAATAATATACATATTGTAGGAGTACTAGCAAGATGCCTGTGCGTTGCACAGAAGATCAAGATCTTGTGGGAGAAAAGGATGAACGAGGGAAAGCCTTATCTGCAAATGTGGAGAGGAGTGCAGGTAAATTGTCATAGTTTCCTTCCTATCCGTTAGATATAGATCGGACGGCCTACATTGGAGGATGACAGGCACACCATCATCACCAACTCTGCTTTTTATTGAACCGAGACAAATCTAACATGCGAAGTAAAATAAACACATAGGGTCTATACATACACAAATTATCTTAGGCACTCCAATAGTATGTCCACTACACATTCACGCATTTCACATCTTTCTACATCTACGGGAACCTACGAAAGGGTTAAGGTAAATTGCCTCTCTCTCTCCTCCCCTGATTTTCATGGTGGTGGGCCCCTCCCTCCCCCCAATCTACAATCAACAGCTCACACGTTTCACATTACGTTAATTACGTAACTGGGATTACGTAGGTGTAGCATTACTTGTCCTAAAAAACCCAACTAAGCCAACCTCCCAGCATATCACGCGGGAAAAGACCCGGCCGCGCCGTTTTAGTCGGGATTACCGGATTACTAGTAGTAGTATCGATGGATCGCGCGAACCAACAAAAAAAAATTTGAGGGGGCGAAGCACCTAGTTTAAAAGGAAAAAAGGCGGTACACTCACAGCACTCCTGTCGCGGTCGCATTGCACCCCACACACGTTCGGTCCTGCACACGGCTCACGCAAACGGAACGCGCTTCGGCTTGCCTCTTCACTAACACGTGGGACTGCACTTGGAGAAACCGACCATGCGCCAAACTCCCCCCGCCCACCGCACGAAAATCCTCCCCCCCCCACACACCCAAAAATTCCCCCCAAATCCGATTCAAGCGCCCTTCGGCCAACTAGCCAATAATATTCCCCAAACCCCCCTCCCCCCGTCCTCCTCCACTCCATTTGCTCCGCCAAAGCCGCCCTCCCCGCCGTGCCGATACGTCGGCGCCACGGTTCGGCGATCCTCTCGCTCCCACAGTACGCTCTCGTAGACTGCAGTCCTCTAGCCGCGCCGCCACCTCTGGCTACGTTCTTGTGGAGGCGCACGGCAGTCAACGCCGCCACCGCTGGCAATGTTCGTGTGGAGACGCACGGTGGTCAGCTTCTCCCATGGTACGCGCATTCTAGACTGAGGCCCCGTTCATGTCGGTGTAGCGCTGAATGTTAGCTAATAGACGTTGTTAATCTCACTGTTTGCCGAAGTAGTTTACTGTCAATATGCTCTGCTTAAGAAGCTTCCTTGCCCTGTTCTGCACTCAATCTGCTTAGCTGAGATGGCATGCCAAGGCCGATTAGTTGCTAAAATATCCTGCCATATGTTTATTGTGATGTAGATTGCCATGGTCTGGTAGCCAATCTGTTAGGTGAAATAGCTCTACACCGTTTTATACTCGATCTTTGTTGCTGCGATGGCCTTCGATAGTTCGATGGCTGTGTGCTCGGCCTCATTGACTGCTGAAATAGCTTGCCATAATTTGGCACTCAAATATGTTTGCTGAATTAGCTTTACATATATTTCGTTACTTAGATCTGCTCGTCCAAATATCTTGCCATAGCTTTAGACATCGACCTAGGTATTTTTTCTGGACTTCATAAAAAAAGCATATATGTTTTTCCTGTAATATCTAGTAGAAGAACTAATTTGTATGTCTAACAGATGGACAGGACTTGGATAACTTCTGCTCGAAGATTCTCCGCTGCATATGTTGAGGGGGTTGAAAACTTCATGAACTTTATCAGAGCTGAGTACGGTGGTCCGAAATCAGATGTGCTCTGCCCGTGTAGCAGTTGTATGAATTCAGTTACAAGACCCCAGTCAACTGTGCAAAATCATCTACACTTGTATGGGATGTCGGTCACATATACTAGGTGGGTTCATCATGGTGAAGCTGTGAACGTCAATGTTATTGACTACGTGGAAGCAACAGGTCAGCATCTTGATCTACCTGAGCTCAGTGGAAGAGGAGGAGGTGGTGGTGGTGGAGCCAGTGAGTTTGACCAACATTGAAACAATGCTACGAAATGCTCATGCATTCCGTGAACTTTCACCTGCAGAAGAAAAACGGTGGGCCCGCATGTTGGAACAATGCAACGTTTGCTGTCACCCCAGGAAATAAGCTGTCAGTATTCTCAGCTATGGTCACCTTTCTTCAGGTGAAGACATATGAGCGGATGACCAACAAATCATTCGATGCGATGTTGGCTGCTTTCCGCAAATCTTTCCCAGATGCATCTGAGCTGCCACACACCTACAGTAAAATGAAGAATTTCCTTCGTGTAGTTGGAATTGGATATGATATGATCCATGTTTGTAAGAATAGTTGTGTTCTGTTCCGGAAGGATTATGCCAACTTAAGTGAATGCCCGAAATGCAAATCATCAAGATGGAAAGATGGCGATGCTGTGAAGAGGATTCCTCATAATGTTCTGAGACATTTTCCAATTACACCAAGATTGCAGAGGTTGTTTCATGATGCTGAAACAAGAGAGGATGTACTGTGGCATTCTAGGAACCAGGAGTACAGAGATCAGAATGTAATGAGCCATCCATCTCATGGTAGTGAGTGGAAAAGCTTCAATGATAAACACAAAGAGTTTGCTGCTGACCCGAGAAACATTAGACTTGGCTTAGCTTCAGATGGATTTAACCCATTTGGCCACCAGAGCGACACATATAGCATGTGTCAAGTGCTTGTTATCCCTTACAACATGCCTCCAAATGTCTGCACCAAAGAATCAAACTACATGATGGCCTTGCTCATCCCAGGTCCAAAAAGTCCTGGAAAGGATTTTGATTTGTTCATCGAGCCTCTTGTGGAGGAAATTCAACAGCTATGGAAGGGTGTTCTCACTCGACACCTATATAGCAGCCCACCAGCTGATTTCTTTCTGCGTGCTATTATAATTTGGTGCATCCATGTTATCCGACTTTGGGCACTATGTCAGGGCGAACGACACATGGTTACAATGCATGTGTTCGCTGTGACAGGAACCAGCTGTCATACGCAATACTTAGCAAGATCTGTTACATTGGACACCGCCGTTTCCTTGGCAAGGACAAGCCGCATCCTAGAAAATACCGAAGACATGTGTTCAATGCAAAGCATGAAAACCGTGATGCGCCAAAGAGGCTCACCGCCGATGAGTTGCAAGTGGAATTAGAGAAGGTCAGGCATATTACACAAGGAAACCATCTTGGTAATGGTAGCGGGAAAAGGAAGCGTGGCAGGGTAGAAGAGAGATTATTGTTTACCCACAGGTCCACTTTGTGGGACTTGGAGTATTGGAAAGATTTGGATCTGCGGCATAATCTTGATGTGATGCACATCGAGAAAAATATATGTGACAGCATTATCGGCACACTTCTTAATATTGAAGGCAAGACGAAAGATACCTTAAAATCTAGGATTGATTTGACACACCTGGGTATCAGAAAGGATTTGCAGGTGCAAGATGAAGGTAAACCACGGGATATGGCACCAGCTGTGTACGTCTTGGACAAGGTAAAAAGAAAAGAATTCTGCGAGGTCCTGTCACGTGTGAGATTCCCACATGGATTTGCTTCCAACCCTGAAAGGAGAGTCAGTGCAGATGGAAACAAGGTACAAGGGTTGAAAACTCATGACTGCCACGTCCTACTTCAAAGGGTTTTACCTGTTATCCTTAGAGGATTGGGCCGCCCTGACTTATACAGAGCAGTTGCAGAGTTGGGACAATTCTTCAGGGAACTCTGCAGTAGGAATATCAGGATAGATGCTTTGGAGCGGCTTAGAGACAAGATACCAACTATCCTATTCGACCTTGAGAAGACATATCCTCCAACCTTCTTTGATGTGATGGTGCATTTGGCTATTCATCTACCTGATGAGGCACTACTTAGAGGTCCAGTACAGTATGGCTGGATGTACCCTATTGAAAGGTGGCTAGGCACTTTCAAGGGCTATGTTAGGAATAGAGCTAGACCCGAGGGTTCCATTGCAGAGGCCTACATTGCTACAGAAGCGTTGACATTCTGCTCAAAATACATTGAAACAGCTGATCAGCTTAGCAAAGAGGTGGGTGAAGACAATCCCGGGCTCAATGTTTTCGATTATTCTGTTCGAGTTACAGGGAAGAGTCGACAAGAGGACAAACCTAAAGATTTGGACAAAATGGTTTGGTATGTGTTGAATAACTGTCCTGAGATACTACCTTATATCAAGTAAGTGCAGTACTGCAGCTTATACATCGTAATCTACTAAACTTGCAGCACATTCTTATATATTTAGATGTTTGACGCGATCACTATGTTGTGCAGCATCTACGAAGAGGAGTTACTGCTGCAAAATCCAAGAAACATTGACAAATTGGTTATGGCAGGATTTGCAAAATGGTTCAAGAACCATGTAAGCTTTTGAAGTGCACTGTCAGTTTTTTTAATATATTGAGTGCATAAGATGATCAGCTTGTCTATTTTCTAACCATAGGTTAAGAAGATGCGGGAGGATGGGCAGGCAGTTGATGATGCCCTTTACTCACTAGCAATGGGTCCTAATACTCGGGTAAGACATTATGAATCTTGCGTTGTTGGAGATGTGCGCTACAACACCCTTGCACGGGACGTAGGCAGGAAGACACAAAACAGTGCCATCATGAGCATGGATACGTATGACAAAGACACAACTGAAATGTATGCTAACATAACAGACATTGTTCAGTTGCAGTATATCTCCAGTTTTGAGGATCATCGGTGTGTGGTTCTGTTGTGTTGTCGTTGGTATAACCTGTTTTCCAGGATCGCAAAACCCAGAGCTGATGATTATTTCAAATCCATCAATGTCAAGGCGGCGTACCAGACCAACGAGCCTTTCTTTGGCAAATCAAGCAACACAGATATTTTTCTTGGAAGACACATTTGCACGTAGCGATGACTGGAGAGTATTGCAAAGGTTTGAGCAGAGGAATTCGTTTAATGAAGTTGCACAACAAGATGATGCTTACACTGCTCCTGATGTACAAGATAACACAGATGTTCCTAATATCTTTGAGAACCATCACGTCAATGACGCCGGCGAAAAGGTTGTCTGTCGTGCTGTGGACATACAAGAGTTGATCAAGAAGAAGCCAACGTTCGAGGACGTTGAGGACGAAGAAGAAGATGACACCGTGGGGAATTACGATTCAGACTGATACACATGGCGAAGATGTTGAAGCTGCTGCTGTGGATGATGATTACATTGCTTTTGTCGTATTTGCCTGTCAGAAGACGTTTTTTTATCTACTATGTGAAATTGTGTTTGCTATGACAACTGAAACCTGATGAACATGTTGTTTAGTATTTTGTTGTGAGAACGTCACTTGTTATGTATGCTGATTTGTGTTTGGTGATTGTATGACAACTAAAACATGATGACATTGTTGTTTAGTTGTACTCATATTTGGCTGTGAAACTAGAATTTGATGACATAGTTTGCTGTTGGACTGCAATATGCTCGACGTCTTCGAATGAGAACAAAGCTGACCCGATAGGGCCTCTGTTATTTATTTATTTATATGAGCAAAAGGGGATACCCCCTGATTTCCGTTAATAGAAATCATTAGATGTTCACAACACTACGCCCAGCCTACTACACAGGTTTCATTCATTACTAGTTTTAGCAAAGTGCTCATGTCGTAGCCACTGAATACATCACGAGTGCTACATACACTGCAAATAAAGAGACAATCATCCTACACAGCACATCGATTTTGCCCATTATCTTCACAAGCTCTTTCATCTCCTCATTGTTGTCAAGGCCGTTCAGCAGCTGTTGCTTGGCCACGATCAGAGGAACTGCATCTTTAACCTTCTGCTCTGCATCTTCCTCTTCTGCCGTTCCTTCAGTTACTTGTCCAACACCCCGACCTGCTGGTATTGGGATTCCTCGGCTAACCAAATAATCAGCGTAGTTGCATTCCCCCACATCAGAAACTTCCCAGAAATACAAATCAAAAGAATCTTCTCTTTTCTGCATGAATCAAATTGGAAGATCATTAACCAAACTATTAAAAAATCAGCAACTGAAAGTAGCAGAACAACACTTAAACATATTATTACCCCATGATTCGGGCATTTGTAGAAGACTCGGCCAGGGTTGCGGATTGTGGTTGAGACGCGACGGATGACTCTGCGTGATTTGCAGCAGTGGCACCACACCAACGGCAGCGGGTTGCGATGAGCAATCGGCTGCGGTGCGCGTGCCGGCAGGGGTGTGATGAGACCCACAGGCGATGGTACGGGTGGCAACTTGGCGCATATCTGGTTGTTGCCTGCTGAAGCGCGGGTGGACGAGCAGCTAGCGGACATGGTTGCTGCGGCCAGAGCTTCTGATGCTAGGCAGAGTAAGTAGAGAAGAGGAGAAGCGAACGTTGGATATGTCAGTTTCATTACTTGCAGAGTAGCATAGCACCATATATAGTCATAGTCTAGGTTTGGATTCGAACCAGCTACAGGAGCACGTCTTTCTTTTTTCTAAAACTCGGCAACGTCTCTTTACTGGTACACTAGCTTGTTCTGTACACCTTCCCAAGTCTTTGATTTTCTTTCCCTTTTTTTGCGAGGAAGGAAGGAGGACAAAATTGAGAGTTCCTGGGACTCGAACCCAAGACCTCTCGGTTGAAAACCAAGGGTGCTAGTCACTTATGTGGCGAACGTTCCCTGTGAGGAGGATGGCAGACGAACGCATTTTCCTCGCATTTTTCTTCCTATATATAAAAAAGTATGCTACTTGGTGTCCACTTACTCAACAAACGATTGTGCCAACCTTGACCGTTGGATTGACATTCAACGTCTGGCGCGTTTCTTCAGTCTCTTCTTCCTCGAGCCGCCAAAGCCAAACCAGCGCCGGCGGGACCGCCTGCTCCCGCCTCCCACGGCTGGTTGTGATCTTCCCCGGCTCTTGTTCGTTCTTGTCTGAGGCCTCACCATCGTCCTCCGCCTTGGTTCGCTTGCCGCAGCGCCACCCTCCGGTATTGTCAACATAGTCAACAACCGAGAGGAATAAGGAGATGACTGTACATGGTGAGGATGACAGTAGGGACCCAGCAGCGCGCGCAGTAATTTTGTTTTTTCGGGACGGAGAAGGGTATCAAATGGGTTGTGCGGGACCCGTGGCCCGTCTAGCCCAGGCTTTTATTTCATATGTTTAGCACATGACCAGCCCAGTTTGTTTTTTTCCTTTCTGAAAATGGCTAGCCAGCTATTTTGTTTTTTGCGGAATAACCAACGTAGGCCTACTTGCTTTTCTACGCCCTGCTGGGCCGGAAGTCTTTCAAGACGAGGAGGGATGCATTTTGCCCAGAAAATGGGCTATAAGTAATAAGAAATGGGCTATAAGTAATAATAAATGGGCTGTAAAATGAAAAAATACAACAAACAGGCAATCAGTTCCAAAATACTGTTTTCTTTCGGATTTTGATATTTTAAATTTCATTGTTTTTGTGCGGGTAAAATTTCATTGAATTTAAATTAAGGTATATTTAGATTTAAAATAAATTTGAATCTGGCTAGAAATTTCGGGCTGTATGTTGTTTGGGACAGATTTGGAGGCTGACTTGTGGGTCTACTAGGTTGACGTGTACTTTGGCTTTGTCAACTTAGTCCACAAACGATTCTAGCAGCAGTGACCGTTGGATGTTAATCCAACGGCCGTGCTGCTTCTTCAATATCTGATCTTCTTGCTCCAGCCGCCCAAACCAGCTCTGGTGGGACTGCCTGCTCCCGCCTCCCATGGCCGGCTGTGCTGCCGCACAGGCCGCACCAACTCCGGCGACTTAATGACGCACCCGGACGCTTGGCCTCACCGGAATGCGCTACTTAAAGCGGCAACGCCCAGCTAACCTCCACAGGATAGCGCATCGTCCTCCTACCTGGCACCACATCCGCCATGACCGCAAGTGCGAAGGCTCTGCAGGAGAGCTTGTCTTCGGGGATGAAGCTCGAGGTCGCCGCCCTCGCTCAAGTCGCCTCTCGCGATGCAATAGCGGCGTAGCCGGACACAGACGCGACCGCACAAGCGGTGGCCACGCTGGCGGCCGACGACGGGAGCACCGTCAGCCACGCGTCCTACTTGCCGCCGTCCAACGTCCGGCACCGCCGAGGTCGGGGACTCCTCCGAGGATGATTAGGGCATGGGAGGCGGCAGGGCATGGTGTGCCAACTGGCCGGACCATATCCCGTGTTCTACTCTTCTCGCCGGAGACCGCACCTTCACTTCACGGGTCTTGAACCCTGCCCCCGTACATAGAGATCGCAGATGGAGGATGTCGGTCGCCGCCGTAGAATAGGTTTAGGGTCGGGTTTCTTTTATTTTTCTGTCCTATAAAAGTTCAAAATGTAATGAAAATCTGCCGTGTTTGCATTAATCTCGGACGGTGTATATGAACTTTCACAATAATATACATATTGTAGGAGTACTAGCAAGATGCCTGTGCGTTGCACGGAAGATCAAGATCTTGTGGGAGAAAAGGATGAACGAGGGAAAGCCTTATCTGCAAATGTGGAGAGGAGTGCGGGTAAATTGTCATAGTTTCCTTCCTATCCGTTAGATATAGATCGGACGGCCTACATTGGAGGATGACAGGCACACCATCATCACCAACTCTGCTTTTTATTGAACCGAGACAAATCTAACATGCGAAGTAAAATAAACACATAGGGTCTATACATACACAAATTATCTTAGGCACTCCAATAGTACGTCCACTACACATTCACGCATTTCACATCTTTCTACATCTACGGGAACCTACGAAAGGGTTAACGTAAATTGCCTCTCTCTCTCCTCCCCTGATTTTCATGGTGGTAGGCCCCTCCCTCCCCCAATCTACAATCAACAGCTCACACGTTTCACATTACGTTAATTACGTAAGTGGGATTACGTAGGTGTAGCATTACTCGTCCTAAAAAACCCAACTAAGCCAACCTCCCAGCATATCGCGCGGGAAAAGACCCGGCCGCGCCGTTTTAGTCGGGATTACCGGATTACTAGTAGTAGTATCGATGGATCGCGCGAACCAACAAAAAAAATTTGAGGGGGCGAAGCACCTAGTTTAAAAGGAAAAAAGGCGGTACACTCACAGCACTCCTGTCGCGGTCGCATTGCACCCCACACATGTTCGGTCCTGCACACGGCTCACGCAAACGGAACGCGCTTCGGCTTGCCTCTTCACTGACACGTGGGACTGCACTTGGAGAAACC